>NC_066516.1:6462680-6642680 GCF_024679095.1 Eriocheir sinensis
AGATGGGCAATATTTTATTTTATTTTTTACCTGCGATATATTCATGCGAAACTAGAATGACCTGAATGAACTAGTATTGTACTTTCCCTCGCAGCCCTTTTAGAGAAGAAAAAGAGAACCATTACATTTCCGTCATCTTCACGCCGTGGGACCCAGTACAGTGCTGCCCTCTACCAACATTTAGTTTGAAAAATCACCCGTTAGGAAGAATGTTCGTAATGCAAGAAGAAGAGGATGCGGCGACGTATTAGTAGGTGTGTGACAAAGAGAGAGTATTACATATATGCGGGTAAGGTACGAAACAGTATAATAATATATACAGATGGTCACACGTACGAAGAGGCTGCTGGTGGTGGCTGTCCTGATGGCTGGGGCTGTTTCTGGGTTATGCAGGTGTATTATCCGGTGACGCAAGTGTGTGTGTGTTCACGAGGCTGCAGGTGTGCGTGGTATATGATTATAATAATTTAGTCTACGTTTTCTGTTTAGCTGTGGCCTGCAGTCGTTCTATCAAAATTATATATACTAAAACACACGCAGCTACCCACTCACACCACACCCACACCCACACCCACACCCACACACACATACACTTATCCACTCACTCACTCACTCACCCCCATTCCACACACACACGCACGCACCTACACACTCACTCACCCACTCACCCCCATTCCACACACACACACACGCACACACCCCACTCACACACCCACCTGCCTCCCCATCCCCACACACACACACACACACACACACACACACACACACACACACACACACACACACAAGCACCTACCCACTCTCCCCCCCCCCCCACATACACACAGACACACGCATACATACCTTGCTTAACACAGTCCGAGGCCAGACCCGCCGCCACCGCGAAGAGGGAGATGATGCGGGCCCAGTTCACCTCCCCGTGGAACACCTGACTTGCCACCTGCACGATGACGGAGCGAACCACCTGGTGTGAGGGGAACAGAAAAGGAGAGGAGTGTCAAACGGGGTTGCTGGGTAGAGTGCCTGAGAGATGGGAATGTTGTATAGATGGATAGGATGGGGATGTCGTATGTATGGATAGGATTAGGGTATATATGTCGTATGTATGGATAGGATTGGGGTATATATGTCGTATGTATGGATAGGATTGGGTATAAATGTCGTATGTATGGATAGGATTAGGGTATATATGTCGTATGTATGGATGGGATTGGGGTATATATGTCGTATGTATGGATTGGATTGGGGTATATAATGTCGTATGTATGGATAGGATTGGGGTATATATGTCGTATGTATGGAGTATATATGTCGTATGTATGGATAGGATTGGGGTATATATGTCGTATGTATGGATAGGATTGGGGTATATATGTCGTATGTATGGATAGGATTGGGGTATATATGTCGTATGTATGGATAGGATTGGGGTATATATGTCGTATGTATGGATAGGATTGGGGTATATATGTCGTATGTATGGATTGGATTAGGGTATATATGTCGTATGTATGGATAGGATTGGGGTATATATGTCGTATGTATGGATAGGATTGGGGTATATATGTCGTATGTATGGATAGGATTGGGGTATATATGTCGTATGTATGGATAGGATTGGGGTATATATGTCGTATGTATGGATAGGATTGGGGTATATATGTCGTATGTATGGATAGGATTGGGGTATATATGTCGTATGTATGGATAGGATTGGGGTATATATGTCGTATGTATGGATAGGATTGGGGTATATATGTCGTATGTATGTATGTATGGATAGGATTGGGGTATATATGTCGTATGTATGGATAGGATTGGGTATATATGTCGTATGTATGGATAGGATTGTGTATATGTCGTATGTATGGATAGGATTGGGGTATATATGTCGTATGTATGGATAGGATTGGGGTATATATGTCGTATGTATGGATAGGATTGGGGTATATATGTCGTATGTATGGATAGGATTGGGGTATATATGTCGTATGTATGGATAGGATTGGGGTATATATGTCGTATGTATGGATAGGATTGGGGTATATATGTCGTATGTATGGATTGGATTGGGGTATATATGTCGTATGTATGGATAGGATTGGGGTGTATATGTCGTATGTATGGATAGGATTGGGGTATGTCGTATGTATGGATAGGGTTGGAATGTCGTATAAATGGGAATGTCTCATGTTTCAACAGAATGGGAATGTATAGATCATGAAATGTGTGTGTGATTATGTTATCCAGACACGAGAAAATGGGAAAACACTCACACGAAGGGAAGGTCTGTTTGCATGAGGGAGTTAAAATTAAAGGATGAGAATGTCGTTATAGGATTATGGCATATGTGTGATTATATTATCCATGTACAAAAAATAATGTAAATATCTTAATATAGTTCTAATCCTCTCTAACCATTCTCTCATAATGTAATAGAAGTAAAATTGGGACCAAACGCTATAGCTACGCTCGGCCGCGGCACACGACGATACGAGGCTATAGTACAAATAGTTTAGGAAATTTGGGAATAGTTAACCCGGTAGCAGCGACGGGCCAAATTTGTGGCTTTACCGTGTAGCAGCGACGGGCCAAATTTTCGCCATGATATAAACCCCCCAAAACAGATGATGCATAAACTGATCACAAATGCTTTGATATATATTATGAAATGGTTTGCGTGAGTGATGATTTTTGTTCTCATTTTTCTCGCTTAGAGGGGCCTTTAAGAAACATGATCCCCGCAGTTACTGGGTTAAGATGATTTTGCTAGAATAGATATCTTAAACCTGACTCATTTAAAAGCGACGATTATAAGCATGCAGATGTTGAAAAAGAAATACAAACCTGATTCAGTAAAAAAAGTGATCGATCAAAAGTAGATATTGAATAAGAGGGTATCTTAAACCTGACTCATTTAAAAGCGAGGATTATAAGCATGCAGATGTTAAAAAAAAAAATACAAACTTGATTCAGTAAAAAAAGTGACGATCAAAAGAAAATATTGAATTAGGGGAAAAAAAAAAAACTTGAACCTGACAGCAAACCGACCATCATAATTTAGAGAGATAACAAGCTTTCAGGGCGCACACGACTCCCGTAAGTACCGCCACGAAGCTACCAAATGGCTCACGAGGGATAACTGAAACAAAACCGAGTCACTTTCTAAAACCTCCAAAGAACATTCATTGCCTTAAAAGCGTTATCTTATGCATTCCTGGAAGGCTTTTCATGGTCTGTGTCCCGTATCGGAGTGACTCATGACCGCTTTCCTCCTACCCAATCATCGTCATCGTCGCTTTCGTCTTACCTGATCATCGCCATCATCATCCTTTTCCTCTTTACTAATCATTATCATCATTGGAGTGACTCATTATCCTCTTCCTCTTACCTAATCATCATCATCTTCCTCTTACTAAATCACCATCATCATCGTATTTTTTTCTTTTCCTTTCACCTAATCATCATCATCCTTTTCCTCTTTACTAATCATTATCATCATTGGTGTGACTCATTATCCTCTTCCTCTTACCTAATCATCATCATCATCATCATCTTCCTCTTATACTAAATCACCATCTTCATCATCGGCTTTTTTCTTCTCCTTTCACCTAATCATCACCATCCTTCCTCTTACTTTCTTCCTCTTTCTCTTATTTAATCATCATCATCATATCATTGTCTTCCTCTTACCTAATCTAGAGCAACAGGTCCGTGCGTCATCGGGCCAGCCAACGTTCCTGGTAATTAGGAGGCAATCGCGCGCGCACAGGTGAGGAGCGCTTCACAGGTGCTCATAAATAATTACCCCCAAACTAATTTCGGGGCCAAACTACGACTTTAATAAATGCAGACAGCAGATGTTATAAAATGAATATCTTGAACATGACTCATTTAAAAGCGACGACTATAAGATGTTGAAAAAGAAATGACAAACCTGCATGATTCAGTAGAAAAAAAAGTAACGATCATAAGTAGATATTAAATAAGAGGAAAAATAAAACTTGAACCTGACAGCAAAAAGCGACCATTATAAGCAGATATTAAAAAAAAACTTAAGCCTGACAAAGTAAAAAGCGAAAATTCATAAGTATTACCAATTCTACTCGAGGGAAAAAGAGGGAAAAGAAAAAACTTAAGCCTGACAAAGTAAAAAGCGAAAATTCATAAGTATTACCAATTCTACTTGAGGGAAAAGAAAAAAAATAAGGTTGACTCAATTAAAACCAACAGTCATAAGCAATATCAATTCTACTCGCTATCAGATATTAAAAAAAGAAATACCTTAAGCCTGACTCTAGTGAAACCAACAGTCATAAGCAATATCAATTCTACTCGCTATCAGATATTAAAAAAAAGAAATACCTTAACCCTGACTCAAGTATAAGCGACGGTCGTAAGCAATATCAATTCTACCCGAGTACAAATATTAAAAAAAGAAATACCTTAACCCTGACTCAAGTAAAAGCGACAGTCGTAAGCAATATCAATTCTACCCGAGTGCAGATATTACAAAAAAAGTATTACCTGACTCCAAAAAAAGCAACAAACATAACCAATATCAATTCTACTCCCGTCCTGACACTAAAAAAACAAATACCTTAAGCATGACGACTAAAATCAACATTCGTATGCAAAATCAATTCTACTCACGTCAGATAATGAAAAACAAATGCCTCAACCCTCCTTCCTTACCATTCCTCCTCCTCCTCCTCTTCTCTCTCTCTCTCTCTCTCTCTCTCTCTCTCTCTCTCTCTCTCTCTCTCTCTTTATCATATCCCTTCCTTCTTTCTCTTCTTCCTCCCAATCCTACCTCCTGCCTGACTCATCTAAAAGAGACACTCGTAAGCAATATCAAATTCTACCCGAGTGCTTGCCGCCAATACCGTTTCCTAATATGAACTGATGCCGCCCCAGAGCGAATGACAAGCAGAGAGAAGCCCGTCACCAGGCGAGATACATAGCGTAGTGGAGTGCTGGAGGTGAGGGGGATGAGTAACATGAATAGTGATAACGTATGGAAGCAATGAGGGAAGGAGAGATTCGATACGGTGCTGAGGGGGAAGATGAGTAACAAAACTACTACAAGGGAAGAAATGACGAAGGGAAAACGACTTACGAAATAAATATATATATAGGATAGGATGTGAGGGTGAAAAGTAACGGAAATAGTGATAGTGTAAGGAAGCAATGACCTATATGAAAGCGACTTACGGGATATGAGATTAGATAGTGGGGAGAAAGAAGAACAACATTGGTATTTATAACGAAGGGAAGCAATGACCTTAAAAAAACGACTTACGAGATAAATAAATTAGGGTGATAAAGAGAAAGACTAACATAGATATTGATAATGTAGGACAGCAATGAGCAAAGAAAAACGACTTGTAAGATATGGAAGGGGGATGAGGAGAAAGAGTAACAGAAGTAATGATAACGTAGGAAAACAAAGATAGAAGGAGAGCTAAGATAGGCTAGCGAAGAGGAAGAACAACGTGAATATTGATAGTCATGTATGCAGGGAAGGAATGAGCGAAGGAAAACGACTTGTAAGTTATGGAAGGGGGATGATGAGAAAGAGTAACAGAAGTAAAGATAGCGTAGGAAAACAATGAGAGAAGGAGAGCTAAGATAGGCTAGCGAAGAGGAAGAACAACGTGAATATTGATAGTCATGTATGCAGGGAAGGAATGAGCGAAGGAAAGCGACTTCTTACCTTATCTGATGTGAGGGAGACGGACAGCTGACGCGCCACCGAACTGTACAGCTTTGGGTAGGTCCTCTCCAGCTCCTGACCGATGCCTGACACGCGTGGGAACACCTGTTGAAGGAGAGGCCACCAGGTGAGATGCAGCAAAGAGAATGATAAACAGAGAGAGAAAAAAATCACGAGATGAATTAGAGAACTTGCGAAAGAGGAAAACAGGAGACAGATTAGAGACAGGGAAACGGAAAAACAGCAGAGAATTAGGACGAATGATACACAGAGGAAGATAAAAAATCACTTGAGAAAAATAGGAACAAATAGGGAGAGGAAAAAAAAGAGATAGTTGAGAGACATGGAGAAGTAGTAAGGAGCAGAGAGAGGAAAGTGAGATGGAATATGAAACTCCGTAGGCAGAGGGAGGCTGGGGGTGGGGGGGGGGGCGAATGATAAACAGAGAGAGGAAAATTACTTGAGAAAGATTAGAAAACTCACGGAAAAGGAGAAACAAAAGACAGGTGACTCCGCAGAGAGGACGAATGACAAACAGAGCGAGAAGAATCACTAGAAGAATTAGGAAAGTCGAGAAAGAAAAAAAAAAGACATGTGAAAGACACGGAGGAAAGGGAGGTAGGGAGGAGGAAGAGATAACCAGATGAGACGCCACAGAGGGGAACAAGTGACTGACACAGAAAGGAAAAAAAATGGAGATGCATTAGGAAACTTGAGAGAGGGGAAAAAAATACGAGACATATGAAAGACAGGGAAAAGAAGTAAGCAGTGGAGGGAGGAAAGTGAGATGGAGGGAACTTATTACTGACAGAGAGAAAAAAAAAAAAAAGGAGATAAATTAGGAAACTCGAGAAAGAGGAAAAATAAGAGACTGATGAAAGAAAGGAAGAAGTATAGTATAAGGAGTGGAGGGAGGAGGAAAGAGTGAAAGCAAAGGAAAAAGAGGAAAGTTAAGAGATAAAAGACAGAAAGAAGTATAGCAAGGAGTGAAGGGAGGAAAAACCGAAGCAGAGAGAGAGGAAAGAGTGAAATCAATACTGAATGAAGGCTAGCCTACTAATATCACACCTCAAGCTAGACAAGGTGCACCATTTATTCATTATACAACACCCAACGGTCATTGTGTGCCATTAGTATCCAATACCTCCTCCACCTCCTCCGTATCCTCACTTAGCAACTCTTAAATGCCCGAGGTACAGAGAGGGGACCATGCAGATGGCTACACGCGGGTGGGATGCTGGGTCAAAATGTATCTCCACTTGCGCCTGACATCAGTGTGAAGACGGACGGAGGGTTTGATAAGGAGAGTGAGGTCAGTCGCTCGAGAGATGCCTATACCTTTGTGTGCCCCAAACTGCTTGCTCTTTCTACTCTCATGCACTTCTTTTTATGTAGTGATATATGTTTTCTTTCTCTTTCTTCCCCTCTCCGATATTTGCTGACATCCCTTAACCTGCGCGGCTTGACATGCTGAAGCTATCTGCAAGACCCGTATTCTCAGACGCTTTCGGCTCTCCCAACAAGCATTTCCAAAGGCCACAAACGAGATTAGTTGGGTTCTCATGAGTGGTTTTCTTGTTCATAGTGCAGAAGAAGCCTGTTACACTATCACTTGGCTCGTAAAACTGCCCATGGAAACACTATTATGACCGGATTGTTAAACACTTCCTCGCCCAAGCACACATGTTTGACCAGGCTTTCATAGGAGTTGTGGGCCTTTCCAGGGGTAGTTTAATGACCCTGGTGGTAGTTTGACCCTTCTTCTGTACCTTGAACCTACAAAAACACTCATTAGAACCCGACTGATCTCCGATTTGGCCTTTGGAAATTGTTGATGTCGTCTAAGAACACCAACCTAACACCCACAACCTCAACGAAAGCCTTGTCAAACGTGGGTGTGTAAGTCCCGAGATGTTTGAGGATATAGGATACTAGTTTACCTCTCTCTATCTTGCTAAGACCTACCTCGCACACTTCCCAGCCGCCCGCGAGGTTGGCCACGGATCGGAGCCGCTGAAGACCCAGTTTCTTGTGAAGGAGGCCGGCCCGTTTGAGGCGACACCTGATGTACTGCGTCAGGAGGCATTTGGCCTGTGTCACCACCGCCTCCACGTTCACGCTCCGCCAGCCTATCGTGGTAGAAATTTTCCTGGTCACCGCGTCGCTCACGTTGGAGAACCGGCGTCTGAAAGGAAGAGAAAAAAGAGTGGGTGTTATTTGCGTGGTGGTGGCGATGTTTGTGGTAGTGTAGAGATGGTGTTCAGGGATGACACGATATCGTACTCACCGAACAAGATTTTCCCATTTCTAACGCATAATGACTGCAAAAAAGCCTCTATAATTAATACTTTTAGGAGTAAATATAAATAGGTATGGTTAGTTTTGTGGGTGGGACATTTTTTTGCCTGAAATTGGGAAAAATGAGCAGCTGAGTACGACAATCTGGCAACGTTGGTGGTGCTGGTATTTGTTGTGGTAGTAATGATGATTGTGATGGTGATTATAATGCTGTGATTGTAATTTAAGGTGCTGATAGGTAAATATGCGACGCTCAGTATACCTATCACTACGTATGTACATATTTACCTATCATTGCCTTACACGGTAAACGATGATCGAGGAGATGGAGGATGGTGCTGGTAGTGGCATTGGTAATAATATAAGTAAGGTAAAGTTGGGGGCATACCCTGAATTTGTGCGTTGCCTCGGTACTGACCTCCGTCCCGTTGCCCCTCGGGTCTGCGGTGCTGGAAAACCCATTACCTCGAGACACAAGTTCAATGCGACAACCGGGTTACCACAGTTTGCGTTTCCCATATTTCCCGAGGTGCTCACTTATCGACCAGCCCAGATTGATGAGTTTTACGAGTGTATGCTGTTGCTGTTGTTCGAGCAGCACGAGTGAAAGGAGAAAGGATGTGTGTGCTTTAAGGGTGAAGAACTAGAACGTTAAGGCAATGAGATAAGATGAAATGGGTGTCAGAGGATGTGATGAAAGCGTGGCGGCGGTCATGGCGGCGCTGGGTGAAGATGTTGAGGGTGCTTGCTGTCATCCTACCCCCCCCCCCCTCCTTCCTCTCATTCTCTCTCTCTCTCTCTCTCTCTCTCTCTCTCTCTCTCTCTCTCACACACACACACACACACACACACACGCACACAGAGGGAGGCACTGGGTGACTGGCGATTACGAGTCCAGCACGCGATCAGAGCCATGGCGAACTACACACACACACACACACACACACACACACACACACACACACACACAATACCGTACCTGGCCGGGGAACCGCTTCTGGAGATTGACTTTGGGGGCATGTGGCCGGCAGGGATTTCGAGGGACCGAGGCGAGATTATGGGCACCGAAGACTTCCTCATCCTCACGCCCATGCTGCCGTTCACGCCCACACCCGGTTGTCCGAGACCCTCCAACGATAGACCGGCCATGGCAGTGGTGATGGTGGTGGTGGTGGGTTTGTTGTTGTTGGTGGGTTTGTTGTTGTTGTTATTGTTGTTGTTGGTGGTGGTGGCGGTGGCGGTGGGGTCTCGTAAGGGCCGAGGGTTGTTGTCCTCGTCGGAAAGAAACACCGTGAATGTGTTCCTCTCGCCGGCGGTCCCTTTCTTCCGATTCATCTGCTCCTGCTGGCTTCGAAGTGGAGAAAAGACGGGAACTCACTCTCTCTTTTTTATTTTTCCTTTAACCGTGGAGTTACGTTCTAAGCGATGGATGTCGTTGAGGAATAATATCTGTCTATCTGTCTTTCTTAGGTTCCCTTTCCTTTAGTTAGTTTTAGTATATTAGATTTATAGAATTATCACATATTTGGGATTTCAGCTCATGTGTTTACTTTCAATATTTTCAGGGTTATTGAATATCACACACTTAAGTTTAGGATGGAAACTATTTATTTTATTGTTGCTAAATTAAGTTCACTGTCCTTTGTTATGTGAAATTTCTGGATTTATCACATATTTTGGGTTTCATTTATCGTATTTGCTTTCACTGTTTCTCATAACTATTGAATATCACACGCAATAATTTTCTGATGTTCGTATAAGCACTGCCCGATATTAAACTGCACCCGGGAGATTTTTTTTCACCCCTTTGCGTCCACCCTTACAGCACACTTCACTATTACTGCTTCGCCCGTCTTCCTGGCACTCCACTTTGCCTCACTTTGATCCATTCCAACGGTTCGCTAACTTATTTCCACGCCGCCTTTCAGAACTCCATCCCACCTTCAGACTGTCGTGCACCGTCTCCGCCAACACCTGCGAAGATAATGATCGTCCCACTTTATGTATGTACAGGGTTTATAAGCGTCACAAAGGTTACAAACGTCATATCCTTCATTTATTTTTATCAGCAAACAGGAAAACATCTTATCACTCCGGACATGAAGTGAAAAGTGTTCCGTGTGAGGGGAATGCGTCACGACACGGTGCATGGTGGTGACTCATGTGGCGGTGTTGTTTGGTGATTGTAAAACTCTGTGGCGGTGATTGATTGTGTGTTGGTGACTGTATTGGAAACTCTATTGGTGACTGTGTTGGTGTTGGCTAGTGACTGTGTTGGTGATTGTATTGCTTTTGATTGGTGAATGTGTGTCGGTGACTGTTTTGGCGTTGGTTGGTGACTGTTGGTGACTGTGTTGATGACTGTGTTGGTGACTCATGGAGCTGCAAATGCCATATACCAGGTGTTGGAAAACTTTACAATCGTCCCTGATCCTCTGACAGCCTCGATAGCTCACGATTTAAATATATCGTCAACTTCATGAGCAAAATGCGGCGGTGATTTCCAGATTGTTCGCTTTATCAATATTTTCCCATCGTGTGACGCACATTTCGGTACAGTTGCCATTGTCATATTAGTGTCTGAGTGTCTAAAATCCGCCTTAATTAATATTTTTACCTGTCTCATAATCCGACTTAGAAAATTACTTTTATTGGTGATTTTCCGATAAGTAGTAAAAAATTGACTTAGGTAGTTTGTTAATGATTATGTTGATTCACTCAGTCTCCGGACATTGCTGAAGACCGCTAATTTATCAGATGTATCGCTTTCCTTGCTTTCCAGGTACACGAATCCATGTTACTTCCTGAATTATGATAGTATATACATTTTTCAGTCACTCAGTCTCCACACCCTTCTAAAAACCACTAATCTATTGGCTGTATTACTTTCCTTGCTTTCCAGGTACACGAATATATGTTACTTCCTGGATTATGATAGTATATATATTTTTTTTAGTAACTCACTCTCCACACCTTTCGGAAAAACCCTAATCTATTGACTGTATTACTTATCTTGTCATTCAGCTACACGAACGTACGTTACTTCCTAGATTATAATAGTGGATTTTTTTAGCCACTCACTCTCCACACCTTTCGGAAAAAAAAAAAACTAATCTCATGACTGTTGCTTTCCCTGTCTTCCAGTGACACAAATCAATATTACTTCTTATATTATTGCAGTATAATTTAGTCAGAGTCCGGGCCTTTCAGAAGATCACTAATTTATCGAATGTATTGGTTTCCTTGTCTTCCAGTAGTACGAATCTACGTCACTTCTTAGGTTATGATAGTATATTTTCAAGTCAGTCTCCGGAGCATACAGGAAATAACTAATGTAATGACTGTATTGTTTTCCTTGTTTCCCAGGTACACATATCAGTTTTACGTCTTAGATTACGAATGGCCGCGTCTTCCACACCTCTAGTTACCTTGCAGGCATGTGAGGGTATGCAACGTTATCACTCTTATCTGTAGTCATCCTCGTGGGGACGATATCAAGGCCTTTTAAGCAACCACGATTTCACAGTGAATCCGGAAATCCCAAACACAGAACACGTGGACGGGGAAACACAGCCTTAGAACATGTTTGACAATACGACATTATTTCTTTATCTTGTAACGAAATATCTGAGTGTGTGTGTGTGTGTGTGTGTGTGTGTGTGTGTGTGTGTGTAATAATGAAAATAACAGCAGCAATAGTAATAGTAGTAGAGGTAGTAGTAGTAGTAGTAGTAGTAGCAGTAGTAGTAGTAGTACAGTAGTAGTAGTAGTAGTAGTAGTAGTAGTAGTAGTAGTAGCAGTAGTAGTAGTAGTAGTAGTAGTAGTAGTAGTAGTAGTAATAGAGCTGCTGTCGTTACAGTCATCACAAAATCACCACCACCAACAACAAAACATTGATAAACTACGATTCCCTCAATACAATCATCCAACAATAATTATTAGACTGAAATATTCGAGTTGCTATTAGGAAGGGAATATGCATGTTGGGGTCATGATCACTTATACAGTATTGATTTGTATTTATCCATCATAGTCAATTATAAACCATGCAGTAAAAATAAAATAATCCTTATGAGGTGGTTTTAAGCTGAGCCGATTTCTGATGCATAAGCAGGCCATTCATTAATTTTAAGAGAGAGAGAGAGAGAGAGAGAGAGAGAGAGAGAGAGAGAGAGAGAGAGAGAGAGAGAGAGAGAGAGAGAGAGAGAGAGAGAGAGTAGTCTAATGCGGAGAGTATAATGATATGACGGCGTGATCATGTCTAAAATCTAAATGATGTGACAAATCTGACAATATACCATTTAGTCTCCTCACCCTGTCACCATCCATCTCTTGACACGCGCTGGCAACAAGAACAATAATAAACAATCATTCCAACGCTTACTCATTCCTCTTAACCCGGTAGCAGCGACGGGCCAAATTTGCGGCTTTACCGTGTAACAGCGATGGGCCAAATTTCTGCCATGATATAAACCTCCCAAAATAGATGATGCATAAACTGATGACACATGCGTTGATATATATTATGAAATGGTTTGCGTGAGTGATGATTTTTTCTCATTATTTAACTCAGAGGGGCCTTTAACCTAACCTAACCTAACCTAACCTAACCTAACCTAACCTAACCTAAGAAACATGACCCCCGCAGCTACCGGGTTAAGCGTGTCCATGAGGCGAAATGTGTAGGTATTGTGGACCGTATTTTCAGACGCTTTCGGCTCTCACAACAACTATTCCAAAGGCCACAAAGAAGATTAATCGGGTTCTCATGAGTGTTTTTTTCACGTTCATGGTGCAGAAGTCTTGTCAAACTATCACTAGGCACATAAAACTACCCATGGGAATGAACACAACTTCCACGACAGCCTTATCAAATGTGGGTATATGTGTGCAAGCCTCGAAATGTTAGGTGCAGAAACCTCGCCAGCTGTTACGCCACCCCCCACCACACACCATCAACGGGCAGGCAGGCGGCGTGATCCCCAGAACAATCACACGGGCACCGGTCACTGCCAACGAGCCAGACAGAACACCGAGGGGAGGGGGCACGACGCAGGGCACAAAGGATACACGTTCAACACTAATTTCCTGTTTAATGACAGGTTCCTCACACAGTACAGCAACTCTAAACTATCCCAAGACACATAAAACTACCCAAGGAAATCCTACTAACGCAACCTCTATCAAAGCCTTATCAAATGTAGGTGTGTCAGCCTCTAAGTGTTTGAGAACGTGTGTCTGTTGCGTGTGTGTTAACCAGACAGACAGTGGACACACACACACACACACACACACACACATAGAAAGTCAATGCACCTCAGGACACCGGAAAGCCGGCTATACAGCGAATTATGGACATTGTTGCGTAAAGAAGATATCAAGTATTCCACCGACATCGTATACGTAGTTAGGTGACTTATGATCAGTCTCTCTCTCTCTCTCTCTCTCTCTCTCTCTCTCTCTCTCTCTCTCTCTTTAATGGGTTAAGAGCAATTAAGTTAAAGTTCTTGCACTGGTAAAGATAAAAAAAGACGCGTATTAATATATGGGATTAAGTTGGATAAATACAGGTTTTCAATAATAATAATAATAATAATAAGAATAAGAATAAGAATAAGAATAAGAATAATAATAATAATAATAATAATAAGAAGAAGAAGAAGAAGAAGAAGAAGAAGAAGAAGAAGAAAAAGAAGAAGAATCAGCAGGACGATAGATAAATACCAGTTTGACAAGAGAGTAGTGGATGAGTGGGACAAACAGACAGATCAGGAAGACAATTGATGCAAATACGATTGAAAGCCTTAAATGGAGTTTCGAGAGACTTATGGATTGTGAGAGGAATCAATAAATAGCTCACTCTCGGAAGTTGTCGTGTCTAGGCAGAGTAGAGATACCCTTTTGCAGTCTCCTAATATCTTCGTGCAGCCTTGAGTAGCCTAAAGGAATTAAAAGTGATACTGCTGTTGAAATGCCTCTATAAACTATACTGGCCATTAAAAAGAGATAATATATGGCTCACTCAGAAGTTGCCGTGTGTAGATCGATCCAGTAACCTCTTGCAGTCTCTTTATATCTTCGTGCAGCCTTGAGTAAAGAATTTAAAATGACGCTACTGTTGAAATACTTCTAAAAACTACACTGGCCAATAAAAAGAAATAATATATAGCTCACTCTCAGAAGTTGCCGTGTGTAGATCGATCCAGTAGCCTCTTGCAGTCTTCTTATATCTTCGTGCAGCCTTGAGTAAAGAATTTAAGGTGACTCTACTTTTAAAATATTTCTAAAAACTACATTGGCCAGTAAATAGAGAGAATAAATGGCTCACTCAGAAGTTGCCGTGTATAGGCCAAGTATAGACAGCCTCCTGCAGTCTTATTATGCCTCTGTACAGCCTTGAGTAAAAAAAATGTGACGCTGCTTTTTAAATACCTCTCATTGACTCATGTAGCAGCAAAAAACTACACTGACCAATAAAGAGACAGAATAAATAGCTCACTGTTAGAAGTTGCCGCCATAAGTAAGCCAGCGTCTTCGTGCGGCCTTGAGTAAAAAAATAGAAGTGACGCTATTGATGAAACACCTCCAATAGACTCATCATGTAGCAGCAAAAAACTACCATGGCCAATATTTTCGTGTTATCTCGAGACTATTGTGTTGGGAGCCCAGGTGGCCGGCAGTGTTGCAAGCCCATCTTAGGAGGCAGTGGCTGGCCTTGTTGCAGGCACCCCGCACGGCCTATCCTTTCCTGCACCCTCGAGCAGGTAATGAACACAGTGCCACGTAACGAAGCGCGCTCTACAGAAGTTAAGAGCACGATAGAATGAATGACCTGCCTTAACACATTGCTACTAGAGGCCAATCGCACTCTATATACGGAAGATAAAAAGTAAGAAAGAATAAATAACCTACCTGGATACATTGCTGCTAGGGGCGACTTGCTTATTTGGGTACATGATAGGTATGCAGCGAGCTCTAAAAGGAAGTAGAGTCTTAGCGAGTGGAACTGTTTGGGTATATGATAAGTAAGAGACGAGCTATAAAATGACATAGACTGCAAGTGGATTGAATTGATTTGTCTTTGTATTGGGTAAAGGGCGATTTAGTTTTAGTTCTTGCACTGAAAACAGATGAAAGGACATGTATCAATGGGTGTAAACTGGATAAATACAGGTTCAGTTGATTTCACACGTGGGTTAATGGGATCTGAGAGACGAGGAAGCGTTTAGACTGTAGTCACTTCTCTGTTAAACCTGCTGGCCTTGCCCTAAGACCTGAGCCTTTTTGTTTTGGTATAATTTCCAAACCAGCCTTGATCTACACGTTTTTCTTCACAAATCAGCTGACGAGTGTTTTTGTTTTCCCCTTATCTACATAGCTACACTATAAATGTCTTTCCCGGTGGAATTACACGGTACATAAAGTTAATTCGTCTACGTACAAAAAAGAGACTATAGAAAAACCTACAATAACCCAGAGAGAGAGAGAGAGAGAGAGAGAGAGAGAGAGAGAGAGAGAGAGAGAGAGAGAGAGAGAGAGAGAGAGAGAGAGAGAGAGAGAGAGAGAATGTGAAAGAGATGGACAGAAAGAGACTACAAAAACCTACATTAACCCAGAGAGAGAGAGAGAGAGAGAGAGAGAGAGAGAGAGAGAGAGAGAGAGAGAGAGAGAGAGAGAGAGAGAGAGAGAGAGAGAGAGAGAGAGAGAGAATGAGAATGAGAGAAAGAGATGGACAGAAAGACTGACTACAAAAACTCGCACATTTCCATTTCAATAGGCTTTTTTTTTTTTTTTTTGTCGCGGACAGAGGCAGAAAAAAAAAAAGCCATTAAACGTGCGATGCAAATTCCCCCGTTTTTTGATGAAGCGTGAGATTAGAAGTGTCGCTCTAACGAAGGGCGGCGGCGGTGACACACACACACACACCACAATTTTCCGACACCGGTATCTCAAGTGCTTGCCCCACGAATCTCTCTCTCTCTCTCTCTCTCTCTCTCACACACACACACACACCTACATACATACACGTTTCTGCATTCCCTCATCCATTTCCTCACTCATTCATCCACCTCAATCCCCCCCACCCACGTCAGGACCACCCTTGGGACCATGCAGACGAGCAATATATCAACACATCCCTTTCCCTCTCCATTCGAAATTGACCTCTCTTCTGGCCACCTCTCCTTCAGTGTTTGTGCAGGAGCAGCGAATAGCGGGCTTCTTCTGTTTTTTTTTTTTTTCACTTCTTCATTGCCCTTGAACTGTTTCCTTTGCTGGAACAAAAAAGAAGAGTCATTTTGCATAAGTTCTGTAGGTGTTGCAAAAAAAAAATACTAATAGCCTGTTTTTCTTCTCTCTCCGTTCGTAAGAGAGGTTGACTGGTGAGGTTTTCTCCTTCAACCTCCTAGCGAAGTAGTAGTGTTTTATTCATATTTTTTCTGAGATTGCACATGAAAGGTTGTGTTAAGTATATGCCAAACACAATAACACTCATTTCCATGTTGTAGACCAGTAGGCAGTCAGGTCACACGGGTATAATAACTGGCTGACTGGTGATGTTTTCTCCTTCAACCTCTTAACGAATGAGTATTTTTTTCTCTGAGATTGCACATGAAAGGTTGTGTTTAGTATATGCTAAACACAATTACACTCATTCTCATCTTGTAGACCACTAGAAAGCCAGGGCACACGGGTATAGTAACTCTCATCGCATGATATCCACCACTAACTCCACTGTACTGAGATAGATCACTTGCAAGGAAATGGCAGCAGTGTCAGCACGCCGGCACACAGCCACTTGACACCCTCCCACCACCACTGCCGGAGCAACACTACTACAGCATTGGTCTGGTGGTGACTGCCTGGTGGTGGTGGCCCTCCCTGCCCCAGCCCCTAGTGCCTGGCCAGCGGGGTGGTGGTGATGCGACTCCCTGCCCCGGTGGTAGTGGTAGTGGTGGTGGAGAAAGTGGTGACGTAGGGAACAGCCTCACTGCAGCCTGCCATTCATGTAATCTTGACTTGCTGAGTTGCTCATATATACGTACTGTGCTACATGTTATCCCTCTGTACGTGAGGACATATATGGCCGTCATATTCTGGGAGAGATTATACTTATTGTGTCCGTCCAAATGCATCATGTATTATTATATAGAGATAGATAGTTACATAGCTAGGTTCATAGATGTGTCAAGTATACCTTTGTCATACTTATGAATGGGAAGTCGTTTTAGTAAGTCATTGTGGTAAGATATAGATAAACAGGGAGAGAGAAATAGAGGGAGATAGGTAGATAGATATAGATAAATAGAGAGAGAGAGAGAGAGAGAGAGAGAGAGAGAGAGAGAGAGAGAGAGAGAGAGAGAGAGAGAGAGAGAGAGAGAGAGAGAGAGAGAGAGAGAGAGAGAGAGAGAGAGTACATATCCAAGGTCAAACAGGTAAATCTTTTTCTTATAATTTTCATCCGTCCATCTATACCTACATCGCTGGCCAACAGTTTATTTGTGCATGTATAGACGCTAATTGTTACTAACTGAGAGTGAGGGGGGGCTCCCGTGGTCCCGTGCTGCCTTGCGCTTCGGCGGGGTGCTAGAGCGTGGGTTCGAGACCTATCAGGTGCCGTAGGAGTGGAAAGGTGGGCTCTCCGACGCCTCCTCCTTGAAAGAACTGGGCATCTCTCTACCAGCCTTCTGGGGGGTTGCGCGGCATGCACCGCCTTCCTCCATTCGGGTAAATCCCCATCGAAATACCCCCCCCCAAAAAAAAAAAATAAAATAAATAAATAAATAAAAAATAACTGAGAGTGCATAGTCATATATCTTGTCTTTCCTATGTGCTATTTGAGCAGATACCGTACGAATCTGTTAGGTAGAGGACATACATTAGGACGATTAAATCAACTGTGCAAGTCTTATTTTTGATATGGTGAAGTAAGGTACTGCATGTTTGGGGGCCAGTGTGACATCCAGGTTACCGCAGTTTACCTTCCCCAGGTTTTCCCAGGCAGCTACCTATTTATCAACCAGCCCGAAAGGGAGGATGAAAACTGGATGAGCTGCACGCCGATTGCCGGGGCGGGATTCAAACCCTGCCCAAGCCTCACGACACCATGCATGGTCACTCCTTCACTTTGATCACACAATCACAACATGATCAAAACAATAACAGACATATCAATGGAAAGATCAGTAAACCACATACCCAATACTTAACTGACATAAACCTGCACAAAACCGATTGGGGGCAAGTAATGCTAGATGGCCCACACAACCACTGATCGAGCCTCCCCGGTCTCTCAGACATAACTAACTTTTGCATGTTCAAATTGAAGGTAGAGGAAAACATGTCCTTTCAGTAAATAACAACTCCTTCGGACACAAGGGAAATAATGAAAGACCACATGAAGGCTGGTAACTAACTTAACATTTTTGCAAGAGCTCTACGGGGGGAGGGGGGGGGTGCTCTTGGGAAAACTATAGAGCTGCATAAATAGAGCTAGTTACATCACTACAAGACAACACCCATTTTAAAGTAGTTATATGAGTGACAGAGTCTGATTATACAAGCCGATTACACAAGAATGCCCCAGAGAACGTTTTCCTTGTTCCGAAAATGTTTGCACTAACTTATCCATATTTTTGTTGATATTTGCAGCCTCCTTGGTCCTTGGAGTCGCCTTGGCCCTCGTCACTGGCCAGGTAGAAGAAGCAAGTGTGGCCACGGACGTCAATCACTCCAGGTAAGCATAAATACAACAAAGAGCAGTGTGTGAGTCTGGCAGTAATCTAATGGAGGCAGGTTCCTATATAAGCAATGGGGCAGTGGAAATCAGGGAGTCTGTCATTGGTGTGAGTGTACAAAGCATGAAGCAGTTATGCCCACGTAAGGGGAAATTACATTTCAGTATACAGCGACTTTGTATAATTGTGGAAGTGTGTGTGTGACGGACTCCAGAGGTGTTGGCCTCTAGGCTCTGGGGCGTGAGTCTGCCCCTCCCCACGGCTCTGGCTGGTGGCTGGGGACTCTAGGGGCAGTGCTGGCCTCTAGGCTCTGGGGCGTGAGTCTGCCCCTGCCCACGGCTCTGGCTGGTGGCCGGGGACACTAGGGGCAGTGCTGGCCTCTAGGCTCTGGGGCGTGAGTCTGCCCCTGCCCACGGCTCTGGCTGGTGGCCGGGGACTCTAGGGGCAGTGCTGGCCTCTAGGCTCTGGGGCGTGAGTCTGCCCCTCCCCATGGCTCTGGCTGGTGGCCGGGGACACTAGGGGCAGTGCTGGCCTCTTGGCTCTGGGGCATGAGTCTGCCCCTCCCCATGGCTCTGGCTGGTGGCCGGGGACACTAGGGGCAGTGCTGGCCTCTAGGCTCTGGGGCGTGAGTCTGCCCCTCCCCACGGCTCTGGCTGGTGGCCGGGGACGCTAGGGGCAGTGCTGGGCTGGAGGTACTGAATCTCCCTCACCCCACGGCTACTCTGGCTGGGGGCTGGGGATTATTTTTTATTGGTGTCGTGCTCACTCAGGTGATCATGCATTTTGTGTTGAATAGCATTTTTCTTATTTCGTCCCATTGTGCATTTTATTCAGAACCTTAAGACATTTTTGTCAGCTTATGTAACAATGCAACTACATGGACTTACTGTTTTTAATAGTATTTTCAAATAGGATATTAGTTATTATATTTATTTCCCTTTAATTTTTTCATTCCAGGGTATGATGGTTGATGTCTACACCAACCCAGAGAAGCATGTTGTCCTCAGCAACAATGTCAAGGTCCCCATCCTTGGTTTAGGTAAGAACCCATTTTCTTGAGTTTTGCATGACAGCAAGAAAATAAAACTTTTATCTTAAGAATGTCACTGACATCATGTAATTTTTCATGATATGATGTATGGTATTACTTTTTTTTTTTTTTAGGATGTTTACTTCTGATTACTCTTTTTTTCTCATAATAGTCCATGCAAGTGTAGGCAGTGTTCAATGGTGGAGTTCCTTAAAGATAAAAAATCCACTGTAATATCGAGGTGATGGTGGTCTGCAGGCAAGGAAGGAGTTCCTCAGGTGACGCCTTGAGGAACATGCTGTGACTGGCAGCCGCCTCAGCTAATTAATTGAGCTCAATGAAGAGAGTGGGTGTGACCTGCTGTAATTATATATAATTTTTATATGGAACAGAACATACACTTTTTGGCAAATTTTGGCAAGGTTCAGTTAATTGAGGGTTAACTGTAATAGCATTCTTGGTTACATTATTCTTTACAGGTATTGACTTGAAATTACAGTTATATTATTTCAGGAACATCACACGATGGAGGCTACAGTCATGATGCTGTGGTTTACGCCTTGAAGAACTGTGGGTATCGACACGTTGACACAGCAAAGCGTTATGGCTGTGAGAGGTACATTGCTCAAGCAGTCAAGGTTAGGTTCTAAATTTAGGATAAATACTAGGTGTTTTTTTATTTATTTTTTTATTTTTTTACTTTAAAGACATCCAACCATACTTCATAACCAGTACAGTAACTTAATAAAACCCATTCTGTCCATAATAGATTACTGGTTATTTCATATTTTTAACAAAAATCTGTTTATTCATTAGGGTATCTTTCAAAGTTTTTTTTATCCTTTATTTAACTGAAAACAGGCTTTGAAAATTTGCACTAATACATAGAGCAAACAGCCTCAGTTTCAAAGTGTGTTAATGAGTGATGCAGCAAGCCTTGTGCCTAAGGAAGCCAAATGCTTTCTAGCCTCAGTGTATAAGGTACAGGAGGATTATGAGAACCCCCCCCCCCCCCTTTTGTTTAAGTACATCTAATACACCAAAAAATATTGTATATTCTCCTCCTTCCATAGTTACCATCTCAGGTGTATGGGAAAAGCCAAGTTCTCTTTGAAAATTCTGTTACATCATTATTAAGGTTTCAAAGTTTCTTTCATCAACCTTCTCATTTTTAGGCCTCAGATGTGCCCCGAGAAGAGATTTTTCTTGCCACAAAGTGCTGGCCAACAGACTATGGGGCTCTCACCACAAAGGAAGCCTTCAAGGGCTCATGTCAAAGACTGGGAGTGGATTACCTTGGTGAGAAACTCATTACTACATGTTTTCTCATTCTCTTATGAGAATTAATGTATATATCACTCAAAATATTTTATAGCATGTAATTTTTTCAAATGGCAGAATTGAATTTAGTATAAATGTAAATGTGATTTATTTCAACCTGTTTTCCTTCAAAACTGCCACCTCACACATACACACATTGAAACTATCTTGCTAAGCATTTAGTTTAGTAAGTTCTGACCATGATTTCATTGTACCACTGTGTTAACAGACATGTACCTCCTGCACTGGCCCGAGGTGAGGTCAGGGGTGAAGGACAGAAAGCAACTGCTGCAGGAGACTTGGCGCACACTTGAGGTCAGTGCCTGTCACTTTAAGTACTCTCCTAATGGTGTGTTGTCTTTTGGATGTGTTGAAATCTGGGTACACTAAGGGAAGCTAATAAAGGTCATAGGGTAGACAGTGATGTGACTTCCTCTTGAAATGAATTAAATTCACACTGGCAAATGAAAAATGTATATTTACCAAACAGCTTCAGTGTACACTGCCGGATGGAGAGTAGAAGTAAGGCAAGTGTAATACAGAGCTCCTTATATATACTTTCAGACAGTAGGTAACCCTTAAATTCACACTGGCAAATGAAAAATGTATATTTACCAAACAGCTTCAGTGTACACTGCTGGATGGGGAGTAGAAGTAAGGCAAGTGTAATACAGAGCTCCTTATATATACTTTCAGACAGTAGGTAACCCTTAAGAGGGTGGGGTGGAGATGGCAGCAAACCAGTCACACGTTTCAAGCTTAATTAGTTTTATTAAGTGGTTACAAAGCACAGGCTTGCCTCATCTTACTTAACTTCGTGTCAAATGCAACTTTAGCTTATAGAATGAGGTTCACAGCTTCATTTGCTGACCCATTTATCTTTCTGCAGGTGTTACTGGACGAAGAACAAGTTCGGGTTATTGGAGTGAGCAATTTTTTGGAGAGGCATTTAGAGATGATCCTTGATGAATGCTCTGTGACTCCTCATGTCAATCAGTGCGAGTTCCACCCTTTCAATAATCCCAAGAAGCTTCGACAATTCTGTGCTGAAAGAAACATACAATTTGAGGTGAGGCATCAGTCTGGCGTCAAGTAGAATTTTACTTTTTATTTTTTTAGTAGAATTGTATTTACAAGTTTGTCAAATGTCCTGTGGAACCAGAAATTAACTTGGGTTTAGACTTTATGAAGAGGTTACTCATACCATCAAAATGATCTGAATATTTTTAATAGAAATAGACCTCACTGTCTCCACTGTCGTCAGCCATGTTATTGCAGGTTGTCTTGGTTGTGTTTACATACTGTTGTTTTCTAGGTGTCTTCTACCCACCATGCATTCAGTACGAGTGAACCATCTTCTCTGTATATCATTGGTTCTGTCAGCTACAGTGATATCCACATTTGCCATATTTCAGATTATATCACTTGGTGATTTGCCTTACCATCCTATGTAAATGGTCCACCTCAAACAGTATATTTTGAATTCAAGTAGCTTATTTCTTCCTCTTTGGTTTTGTGCCCAACATATGTTCCATTGATTGAGAAATTTTTAAAAATGAAAAGTTAATAATGAAAGTGAATTAGATGGCAGACATTTAGGAACACATTTTAAGTTTGTGTTACGTAATGGATGAATTTTTAACATGAAAATATTTATTCAATGAAACAGGGCTATTCCCCTCTTGCTAAGGGTCGGGCTCTCAGGCACCCCAATGTGATCGCCATTGCCAAATCGCTTTGCAAGACTCCCTCTCAGGTGCTAATCCGCTGGAGTCTGCAGAATAACATCCCTTCCATCCCCAAATCAACTAAGCTTGAGCGTGTGATGGAGAATTCCCAGGTAGTTTTTCAGTAGTTTTCATTTATACATTTATAGTTTCTGAACAAGTGTACAGAGTTATGGATGTGGATTTAAATGCTATGTGTTTAATAATGTTTTGCTGAAAATATTTACCTATTACCTCTTTGCCATATCATGTTGAAACTTTTGTGACAGAAAGTCAATGTTTGGCTGGTGATTCCCTTGAAGGAGTTAATGGGGTGCTTTGTATGATGATTGATTCGATGGCAGCATCCATTCTGAGGCTTCTTGCATTAAGCTCACACACTTCTGTCAATACATCATCAAACCCATCAGAGCCAACCCTTGCAACTATCTACGGTACTGGCTACAGAGGTGAAAATATCACATTACCACACACCACTTTAAGCCACAGAGCATGAAAACTTCTGAGCTCTGGGTGACCTGACCATGACCAAGTATGATAGACAAGAAGGATATTTTATTGATCCATTTTACCCCTGATGTATCCCTCATGTGTTTTCTTTGACTCCTGATCCAAATCTAAGCACAGCCTTTTGGTAACTTTAGTTTACCTTGCACATCTTGCCTTCTCAGTGTGTATCTGTGAATCATTGTGTGAATGTTATTTGTGAGGAAAAGCTCCCTGCAGCATTTACACCTACCAAACAAGCACTTCCCCCTTTCATTCCATCCAGGTAATACCCATTTGTAAGCCAATGGTAATTTACCACCCTAATAAGAGACTTGTTTCTTCCACATCCATATTTCTTGACAAGTGTTCAGAACTCTCGCCTATCCTTACTTAAATAAAAATTTTGTATGTACTTTGTTATAGGGGTACTGTCCACTAGGTAATGGACAGATTCTTAGCAATCCTCAAATCCAGGAGATTGCTGACCAGCACTCTAGGTCCCCAGCTCAGGTGCTTATTCGCTGGAACCTGCAAAACAGGGTTGTATGTATCCCCAAGTCCACCAAGGAGCACAGGGTGAAAGAAAATTTTCAGGTAGAGGAATGATTACGTCTTTAGTCATGTTTTATGTTTGCTAATCCAAAAGAGGGTGAGATGTTGGCTTTATAAGTGACACAGGACTCATGAATTTTAAATATTAGCAGCTGTTATTATTAGTTTTCTTGTGTGGGTGTGTAATTTGTTTCTTGTGGTATTTTTAGCCAGATTGTCATCCCCTGTGAATAATGTATGTCAGCTGTACCTGAACTTTTAGAGAGTGAACTAACCTGTGTGTTCTGGGTCTGCCTCATTCATAGCTTTAATTAGGTTATAAGGCACTTCTATATTTGATCTTTGGCAAGGACCTCAAATTAAGGATAAGGTAGACTCCAAGGTTTTATTTTTAAATATTTTTGAAGTTTTTATTTTCACTTACTTTTGATATTGCAGGTTTTTGATTTTGTTCTGCCTGACAGTGCCATGGCTAACCTTGAAATTTTGCATAATGACATCCATGTGTCATGGGACCCTAACCAAGTTCCTTAGTGACTCCACCCCCGGCACCTGTCTGCTGGCGCCGGGAGGTACGTGGCCTCCGTGAACTTGACAAAACTAGGAATGGAGACGGATTTTTTTAGTGCAATAGCAAAAAGTACATAAATAAAATAATGCATGTGTGAATTGCTTACCTCATTCATTTTGTGTTTTTGCAAGTATGTCAAACTTACTAATAACTTTAAAAAGATCAATGCAACTCTAATTTGAAGTATTAAGACAAGAACATATGACCTTTATTATATTTCAATCACTGAGCCTTTCTTTAAATTTTTTCTTTATATTTCATATATATAGTAGTCCCATTTCTTTAGTTATTACTATAAAGAAATGGGACTACTTTATACTACACCTACCAAAGACCCTTCCCATGTCCTCACTTTCCATTTCCCTATTGTCTCATCAACACCAGAGAGTAGTTCAGCAAGCTCTCTCTTTCCACACCACACTACATTCACACAACATACACACCTTTTCCCAAAATTTAAAATGGCACAATTACGCTCTGCCTCGGAGTCCACGCCTGGGGGGGGGGGGACCACAGATTCCCCCAGGGAGGACTCCCCTTCTGGCTGCCGAATTGAGAGGTGTCTTGATAACTCCTCAAACCTATTTATTATCAATTTCTGCAACATTTGCAGTCTTCACTCTAATTTTCATTCTGTGGAACACCATCTCCTCTAAACCTCACCTTCTCTTCCTCACCGAAACACAGGTTTCTGAGGCTACTGACAGCAATCTCTACTCTGTTCCCTCCTACTATCTCTATTCTAAATTTCAATCCAAAGCTGGATGTTGCACCTATGTGTGCAATGACATCATTTGCTCTCGTGCCCACGACCTTGACTCTTCAGAATTTTCCACCATCTGGCTAAGACTTCATTGTCATTATATTACTAAATACATCTGTGCTGTTCATCTCTCACCTAACTCTACTAACTATGTAAAATTCTTTGACTATTTGAACTCTAAAGTGGAGCACATCTTGACTGACTCTCCCTTCGCTGAAATCTCCATCCTAGGAGATTTTAATGTTCACCACCAGCTTTGGCTTTCATTCGCTTTCACTGACCAACCTGGTGAACAAACCTACAACTTTGCTCTCCTCAATGATCTAGAGCAGTTGGTTCAGCCCCCCACACATATTCCCGACCGTCTTGGAGACAGGCCCAACATACTAGACCTCTTCCTTACCTCTAACCTTCTACTTACTCTGTCAAACTGTTCTCTTCGTTGGGCTCCTCCAATCACAACATCATTTATGTATCCTGTCCTATATCACTCCTGTACATCCTCTGGACCCACCGAAGAGGTGATGCTTCTGGCATTTTGCTTCAGCTCGGTGGGACGACCTGAGGATATACTTTTCTGATTTCCCGTGGAATGATTACTGCTTCCAGGAGAGAGACTCCTCTGTATGTGCCCAGCGCATCACAGAGGTGATTGTCTATGGAATGGAGGCACACATTCCACGTACTTTCTGTACTCCTCATGCTAAAAAGCCTTGGTTTAATCACGCTTATTATCTTGCTATCGAAGATAGAGAGGCAGCTCACAAAAGGTACCAGAGCCTTCGCACTGCTGCTAACCATGATCTTTATATTTCTGCCCGGAATCGTGCCAAATCTATTCTTTGACTTACCAAAACCTCTTTCATTAACCCTTAGAGTACGGGTGGTGATATATTTCTCTGGATGCTGTGCACGGGGAAAATTTAGGCATTTAAAAGAGGTGGAAACTGGAAATGGTGCCTTTCTTCTTTGCAATAATTGTTTATTCATCTAGTATATATGGTGGTGTTATAAAACTTCCCTCCTAATAATAATAAAAAAAGTTATGATGGCCGAAAATATTGCGCATTTTCTCGTGGCCGTGACATGTCGCGTGGAAGCACCCCACTTGCTCTCTCTCTCTCTCTCTCTCTCTCTCTCTCCCCCCCTACTTGCCCCTCCCTCCTCTGTCAATGTCACTACCATAGCAGTCATCAGTCACTGTCACTTTGATTCTCCCGCGCTCTACTTCCGCCCAGAGCAGAGGAACTGCTTGATGTGTCACGAGACATGACAGATGTATTCTGAACAAAAGTGGAAAATGATTTGTGGCCTTCGGTAGGCTGCGTGCTGGAGACGAATGAGAGTGTGTATGGATGCCAGATGCCTCCACCATTCTTCTGAGTCAAGAACTGGTGGTATATTTGAAACGTTGGGAGCGTAGAGTGTGATGATTATATATATGATCCCTGTACGGTTGGGGCGTGTGGTAGCGCACTTATATATACGATTGCTGTAATCTAAGGGTTAATAGAAAATGTCAAAACCTTACTTTTTCTAATTCTTCCCAGGACTTCTGGCACCTAGCCAAAAAACATCTCCAATTTCACTTCTTCATCTTTTTCTCCTCTCCTTAACCCTGACAGCGGCACCGCCGTCTCATCTATCTCTAAGGCTGAACTCTTCTCTCAAACTTTCTGTTAAAACTCCACTTTGGACGATTCTGGGCATATTCCTCCTACACATCCCCCCTCTGACTCCTTTATGCCTGTGATTAAGATTCTTAAGAACGATGTTTTCTGTGCCCTCTCTGGCCTCAACTCTCAGAAGGCTTATGGATCTGATGGAGTGCCTCCTATTGTTCTTAAAAACTGTACTTCTGTACTGACACTCTGCCTAGTCAAACTCTTTCGTCTCTGCCTATCAACATCTACCTTTCCTTCCTGCTGGAAGTACGCCTTCATACAGCCTGTGCCTAAGAAGGGTGACCGTTCCAATCCCTCAAACCACTGCCCTATAGCTTTACTTTCCTGTCTATCTAAAGCTTTTGAATCAATCCTTAACTGGAAGATTCAAAAGCATCTTTCCACTTCTGACCTTCTATCTGATTGCCAGTATGAGTTCCGCAAGGGGCATTCTACTGGCAATCTTCTTGCTCTCTTAACTGACTCTTGGTCATCCTCTCTTAATCATTTCGATGAAACTTTCTCAGTTGCGCTAGACATATCGAAAGGTTTCGATAGTCTGGCACAAGTCTTTGCTTTCTAAACTGCCCTCTTTCAGATTCTATCCTTCTCTCTGTTCCTTTATCTCCAGTTTCCTTTCTGGCCATTCTATCAACAGTGGTGTTCCACAGGGCTCTGTTCTGTCATCCACTCTCTTCCTGTTATTCATTAATGATCTTCTTTCTATAACAAACTGTCCTATCCACTCATACGCTGACAACTCCACTCTGCATTATTCAATTTCTTTCAACAGAAGACCCTCTCAACAGGAATTACAAGACTCAAGACTGGAGCCTGCAGAACGCTTAACCTCAGACCTTGCTAGCATTTCTGATTGGGGTAAAAGGAACCTTGTATCCTTCAATGCCTCAAAAACCCAATTTCTCCATCTATCAACTCAACACAATCTTCCAAACACCTTTCCCCTATTCTTCGACAAGACTGAACTGTCACCTTCTTCAATACTAAATATCCTCGGTCTATCCTTAGCTCAAAATCTCAACTGGAAACTTCACATCTCCTCTCTTACTAAATCAGCTTCCTCGAGGTTGGGTGTTCTGTATCGTCTCTGCCAGTTCTTCTCTCCCACACAGATACTTTCCATATATAGGGGCCTTGTCCGCCCTCGTATGGAGTATGCATCTCACGTGTGGGGGGGCTCCACTCACACAGCTCTTCTGGACAAAGTGGAGTCTAAGGCTCTTCGTCTCATCAGCTCTCCTCCCCTTACTGACAGCCTTCTACCCTCTTAAATTCCGCTGCCTTGTTGCATCTCTTTCTATCTTCTATCGATATTTTCATGCTGACTGCTCTTCTGAACTTGCTAACTGCATGCCTCCCCCCCTCCTGTGGCCCCGTTGCACACGACTTTTTACTCATGCTCATCCCTATACTCTCCAAACCCCTTATGCAAGAGTTAACCAGCATCTCCATTCTTTCATTCCCTTCACTGGTAAACTCTGGAACAGTCTTCCTTCGTCTGTATTTCCTCCTGCCTATGACTTGACCTCTTTCAAGAAGTGTATCAAGACACCTCTCCATCCGAAATTGACCTCTCTTTTGGCCACTCTATGCTTATCACTATATGAGAGCAACAGTTAGCAGGCTTTTTTTTTACATCTTCTTTTTGTTGCCCTTGAGTTGCTCTCTGTGCTGTAAAAAAAAAAAAAGTTTAGCATTGCTTATTATCACCATATATATCATTTACATTATTATTTACTTGTATTTTATTAGGCAAAGAAACATTACTATATTGTGGAGTCTTTAAAAAGCTATTATCTTGCATCCTAACCATAAGTGTACCATTCTTATTACTCAAATAATATTCATCTTATTTCTTTCAGACACCATTACTTTACTCTGCAATTTTCACTCCTAAGCTTTTATTAAAATCATCTGCATTTTGCTGCTCCTCTCACACTTGGCTAACAGGACTATCTTTGTATATAAAGTCGATACTAATGGCTACCCCACACCATTAAGTCCACCTTTTCTTGGTAAAGATTGGTTTTATTAATGCACTCTTTTCCTACTGTACCAACTACTCTTCTGTTGTTGTCTTCTACTAACCTTCAAACATCTTGGAAAACCATAGGAAGAGCACAGTGATCAAAACAAAGAAATATAATTAAATGAGTTGCAAACCCAAGCAGCAGCGGGTGGCAGACTAGCCCAAAGTGTCTTGATTCACCAAGACGAACCCCTCGACTTAAACTTACTCAAGTCACAAACTTTGTAGGAGTCCCCTTGTCATTTTCCACTTGGGGCTGTCTCATATAGAAACATCCCCCTGGTGAGCAGAGTCGACTTCTGGGTAGCATGCCACATGCCTGTATAGCTGGAGTTGTTTAAGTTATAGGCCTTGATTCAGCCTCACGGAATAATCATCGGTTCAATACAAAGTCATTCCAGTGATATCCCATGATTCTGCATAGACACTTATTACCAAAGGCATGAATTCGCTTCCTCTAGTCACTAATTAGTGTCAATGTCTCACAGCCATAGAGTAGGACGGGAGCACAAGCACAAGCAGCCATCTGGGTTCAGTTAGGGTTCATACCTGGTAAGTTAACAACTGGCCATATCCCAGCACTTTGCATACTGGTGGAGCACCAATGTGTATTTAGACAGGGGTTGCTTACAGCCTATGTTGATCTCAAGAAGGTGTTTGATTCAGTGTATCACAAGGCTCTCTGGGATCTCCTGCTACTCCGTGGGATTCCTGCAGGAACCGTTGGTCTATTGATTGGCTGTACTCTGTGACTGTGTGTACTATGCTATGCACTTTGCACCTTCCACTAATTTTTAAATATCTCAAACACTTCATTTACTACTTCTGCTTCTGCTAGTCCCCCTATCTCCCCTCATTACTGCTTCACTAACCTTCCTCTCATATCCTTATTGGCTTTTACTGTAAGTCCCACCAGCACCCTCCCTCCTCCCCTTCACCTGGCTCCTCTTTCCACTAAACTCCACACTGGTTACAGTACTGTCACTGGACACCTTGATATGATTTACATATTTTCATTGTAGGTGTATGACTTCACTCTGTCTGAAGGGGATATGATGACCCTGGACAACATGAAGCAGACTCTGACCTGTGTTGACAGGAGCTCCATCCAAGCCAAGATAGACAACCCTCTACCTGATGGATACAAGCTGAAATTAGTCAAGTCACCGTTAGAACCGTAAAACGGCACTGAAATATATTTTTTCCTCGAGACTATTAATCTATTACAATATTTAATAAGTGGCTTATTTATACAGGGTGAAAGTTTGACTCCAAAAACCTTTTCTAATTCAGAAGACCCACAATTTAACACAAGATTGGGCTTAAGGAAGTTTGCTATGGATTTATATGCTGTATTAATATAAAAAATAATTTGTATAATAAAATAATTGTAATTAATTACTGCAATAGGTTTTCTCAGGCCAATAAAGTTTAAATTTTTCTTTTTTCTTTTAATATCAGTTAAAGCAGTGCTCAAAAATGTTGTGTGGGCAGGAATATTTACCTGTGTGATATACAGGAAATGAGCTACAGCCGTGCAGTAGAATCTTTGAGTCTCCATCAGTCAGTGACCACCATCCTCTATCATTGTCTTCATGACATGTGTATTCTTCTGCTTCCTAAGAACGTGAATCATCTGCCTTACCTATCACCATTCTGTTTTCAATGAGTTTTCTTGAACTTCAAAAAACATCGACCACCTAACTGTGAAGGTGATGGCTCTCAAATCTTCAGCTTTCAGGCAACATCAGTGCAAGTGTCCCTAACCTTTTTTCTGGCTTGGCTTAAAGAAATGCACAGATCTTAGACACTCTTGCTACTAAGTGTGCACATGTGGGCATCACTACTCCACTGACTGACATGCAACCAGATGCATATATGGGCTGGGGAGACGTTCCTTGTGTGATGATAAAAAAAAAGAAAAAAAAAAAAGAAAAAAAAAAGAACAACCAACAGGAGAAAATGAAAGACCAATGCCTGTAAAAATATTGAATGATAGGGAAAAAAATGAAGTGATTATCATTATGACTGAAAGAACCAAGTTGACTTTGATGCTATACTTATAGGTGAATGTGAAACACGAGGAAAATATGCTGACCTTGAGATGGGGAAATTTTCAGACTGTCGTGAAAATGTGACGCGTGAAACTTTGAGAGCACCAGCTAACCTTGAGTAGGTACCCTTTGTGCCCTCCATGAAGACAGTGTGTTGGATGACAGAAGACAACCTACTACATGTGGCTTTAAAGCTTTGTTTTGCTCTGACAAGGCACAGCACTCTTGATGAAAGGGTAGCATCCAGAGAATAGGATGGCCTAGTAAAAAAATAGTATAGTATAGAAATTTTAGTTAACATTACTGGTGATGAGAAGGTGTGGTGTGCAGGACATGTTGAGTGCATTGAGGAGGCAGTTGAGATGATCAGGACCTGCTGTCTCATTATTTGCACTTTAATAAAGGCCCCATGCAAATGAAGTGCATTAAGATACCATGAAATTTTGGTGCTTATGGTTAGTGGCATAATGATCTACAAATTATTTCCTTTACATTTATATTTCACCAACAACCATTACAACCACCATCACAACCTCAACCATGAAACAAGTCAACTTAACATGATCATGACAGAGTCTGCACTATCTCTTGCAAGAGCTGTGAGGGCGGCTCCTCCATCTTTGTGAAGACCTGCAGCTCCTCCAAGCGCGGGTCGTCTAACAGCTTCTCCAGGCACCATTGGATTCTCTTCAGGTCATATGTGGCGTGGTTTCTGCCCAGGTGCCAGTGACCAAAACTGATTACTTCTTCATTTTCTGGAAAAAAAAGGATCTGTGAATAAGAGGCAAGTCATCTCAGTTCTCAGTCATTTAGAAAAAAAAAACAAAAAAAAAAAAAAAAAGCAGGGTCTGCAAAATCAAGATCTACTGTGCATGCCAAAGTGGAACTGCCCCTACACATAATACAAAATAGCCTTATAACGGAAGATGATTCTTCTTAACACCAAATTGATGAAAATAAACTAATAAAGTAATGAGTGATGGCCTACTCTGCAGCATATTGATTCTTCGGTGAGCAATTGTGCACAGCAGCATGTAAAACTCCTGGTAGTCCATCCCATGAGTGGCTTTCAGAAGTAGCTGGCACTGCTCAGGCCACTCATCCATACTGCTGCAATCCCTGATAGCATTCTCAACCTGCAGCAAAGAATGTATCATTCAAAATATGCTTTAGAAATGGGCAAGTTTATTTCCTCCCTCAATTAAAAGCTTATTGCATAAGGGGTGTCAACTGTAGAAGTTGTCTGGCACATGACAATTTTCCTCATTAATTCAAAACAAACCTGCCATACAGAAACCTTTGTATCCTTTCTCACCTGGTTGACAGATTCAACAAGGAAGTCCCAGGCAATGTGGATATTTGTACCATTTAACCAGTTGTGGTTGATAGAGATGGTGTCTTCCTGTCAGTGGTAAACAATAAATTTAGAAAAATCTACATAATAGTATATTTGAAAATTAACAGCTCAGCAAGTTACTTCAGTGCTTCTTCTTCCAAGACAGACCAATTTCTAAAAGTAATACATACACCTGGTACACTGAAAAGTATGACAGGTGAGATGAAAACAGATGGCCTCATTTGCTGCAGAATCCTGTAAATCTGTAGCAGGTTCTCAAACATTAGCAAACTTACAAGGTTCCAAACTTGATGGTACCATCCTGAAGGTACAAATATTGTTTGTCCTTGTTCTTGGATTACTTCCAGTCGGCCAGATGCTGAGGCGGCTTTGGGGAATTGTGAAGAATCCCTAAAAAGAATTGATAGTTTGTCACTTCCTCTTGCAGGTATTATTTATCTAAAAAATTACAAATGCACAAATTAATGATAAAAAAGTAATTAATGAAAAGATGAAACCCTGACCTCAGCATAAACAGCTGAAAAGCTTCTAAAAAATTTTCTTTCTTATCAACAGTGACATTAATTAAAATCCTACATATGAGCTATAGCCATGGGCTTAGTAAAGGGACTAGGGTAAATATGATTGACACTGGACGTACACCAGCCTTGTTTATCTTTCAGTAAACCTCATTTTTAAATGCTTTTGTCATATTTTATATTTTCATAAAGATTGCTTGACCAAACTCTATAAAACTTGACCAGATGTGGTTTTATGAAAACTCCATGCAACACAAGAAAATTGGTGCAAATCAGCATATAAATGGTCCCATATAACTGAAATGAAGCCGCCTTATCTTGAGAATAATGGTGGTTATGCAGATCAATTTTCTGCTCAATCTCACCTCAGTTCTGGAGAGTCAATGTCATACACCGGTGTGCCGTATATGTCACGAAGGTTCTGTTCCTCCCCAGGGGGATAAAATACCCATCTTTTCCGGCCACATATGTTGGTGGACCAGCTGTAGGAGCGGAAGACATCAGCGTGGAAGGGAGTCCTGAAACAAAATTGATATTTTTCTTATTTCTTTAAGTCCTCAATCAGATAAAAGCGTACAGCAAAAATGGTAACTAAAACAGCAAAACTGGCTTTATGATTCTTGACCATGACTACCCATCTTCATCAAGCTATTGCCATATTAGTGAAGTAATGATTTTGCTATATATGACCAACAAGCTTATGGCCACACATTTTTTTTTTTTGCAGCTCCAGGGCACGAAACAAAAAAGCAACAAAAAATCCCTCAGGGAATAAAGATAAAAATGTTATATACCATTACTGTTACTTTTACAACACTGTTCAATGAGAGGCATCGGCAATGTATTGAAATTCTTTAGTAAAGTGACATGGATTTGATAATGCTGCACAGAGAGAGAGAGAGAGAGAGAGAGAGAGAGAATATAATGAGAATACACACTTTCTTGATGCTCACATTCACAGAAGAAGCCACTCACCAGCTTCCCTTGGGTCCAATGTATACAAACTGGTAATCATCTTGGATATCTTCTCTCACTCCCCAAAACTCATTGAGCCAGTCAGAAGCAAAGAACTGGAGGGTTGTATAAGCATCATACTCAGGATATGCTTGTACAAAGTGCCAGTCCTAAAAAGATTGCATATTTATTAGACAAATAAAATCATAAAAATGTCAATCACCCCCTACAAAACAATAAACTCATTGGCTTGTTGACACCTCATTAAAAGTATATACAAAGAAGATGCCTAAATATTTTACTATAAGTCCAGAGGCTCCCATCAGCTCTCAATTATCCTCTATCATAATCCAGTACTAGGAACATTGTAAATACAGCTTAGGAGAGGGATTCAAACCACCTAAGAACTAAATTGCATACATCTCTATTTCCACATGACATAGTTAAACAACAAAATAAGCAAAATTTGTAATAATTTATTATATTTCCATTAAGCAACTTTACCTTAAGATAAAGGCACAATTGTTTTCCCTCTGAAGATTTCCTGAGGCCATTCCAGTAGTGTATATACTCCTGCAAGGTAGAGGTCTTCTTCTCTTGTGAGTCATAATGCTTCTGGTCACAGTCTGCCACCGGCACCTTCGCCTCACCTGAAGATGTGGTGAGGAGCGTTTAGCACAACACTGCACTATTTGTTCAGTGAAAGCCTGTGCTAAATTAATGTTATTAGTTTTCTTATCATAACATGCCATGCTGGGCTCTCTTCCGCTCACCCCACTATGCCTATTGTCCAGTGAAACAAATCACTATTCATAATAAATAATTAAACCATCCTAGCATCACAGAGACATACCAATTCTCGATTCTCAGTTCTCTTGAAGTCAGCTGGCAGTTGATCTATCAGCACCCTGCTTCGGGCTGCCATAAATTGACAAAGGCCCGTGCTCCCCCCTTTATGGAGGGAGCAATCTCAAAACATCACCTCCTGCTGCGGGGTTTTGCAGTATTATTCTAGTGTTTGCCCATACTCATCCCTTGCAACCAAAATTGACAAGGAGGGCTTTACCCCTCTTATCTTAATCAACCCAGATATAACATCACCTAACAACAGGACTCACCCCCTCAACACCCCCCAATTAACCATTTCCATGGGAAAAGGTTATTAACATTTTCACGCATACCCTCCCATCTGATTTTCTTGTCCAAAACGCACACCTAACTGGCTATTGGGAGGCCTGATTTTGGTACCTTGAGCACGCAGTATAAATTTTTTCAAAACTCGCTTATCGAATCTTTGGCTCGGTTCACTTTTATGAAACTACATACATTACACTGTAAATTGTAAGCTCTTTCATATGGAGAGAAAAAAAATAATGTTTGTTTTATATTTTACCGAGATATTGTGAGTTAAACTGACTAGAACCGATTTCTGAAATAAAAAAAACTCACATTTTCACATAGAAGGAATAAAATATAACAAATTGTGTTTTATAACAAAAGAAGCGGACAATTATGAGCTAATTAGCGCACAGTGCCTAAGTAATCAAACAGCATCTGTGATTGCAAGAAGCAGCAACAAATTGATCATTGGGAAAACCTTTTGGAAAAATGTGGCAATCCCAGCCGTCCTGTATGGTACCGACTTAGTAACTTTTTCAAAAAATGAGATTCAAAAACTCCAAACCATCGAAAATAAAGTCTGGCAAACTATTTTGGGGGGGACAAAAGGCACTCCTTCAAGTACTTTAAGAGGTGAAATAGGAGTATCTAGCATGGAGACCAGGCTGAACACAAATAAGCTCAATTATATTAAATATTTATTACACAAAGACGATACACTTGTGGGAGAGATATTTACCAGACTAAGAGAGGAGTACAAGAAAGAGTACTGGGTGAAGGACATATACAACATCACACAAGAGACAGGCCGAGGTCAGGTCAACCTAAGAACTGTTAAGAAGGATTTCATGAAAAAATACATTAAGAGAAATTGACACCACTAAATGGAAAGAGGAAATTAACCAAAAGAGCAGCCTGAGTCGATACAAAGAGTTCAAAACAGACATAAAGCAAGAAGATTTCTATGATAACACATATGCCTCCATAATACTTTTTAAATGCAGAACAAACACTTTAAATTTAAATGATAGAAGAAGATGTATAGGAGAAACAGTAAGGTGTGATGGCTGTGGTGCTGAGAAGGAAAATCTTGATCACTTTTTATTGTATTGTGAAAACCTAAAAGAAATAAGACAGAAATGTAAGATATATGATCAGCCTTATTAAGAAAATTGGCTGGGAGAGCTCCTCTTCAGTGACACCATTGATAAAAATTTATTGAAAAAAGCTCTGAGTGAACTTTGGGAAAAAAGGAACAAGCACCAAGAATAGAAAAAAGACAAGAAAAGAAAGGCACGAAATAAACAAAATCGGGGGGGCCGTTGCAAAGGCTAACCCCCTGAACATCAATGGAACAGAACAGAACAGAGCAACAAACAGAATTTTGATACACCAATTATAACGGTCATAAATTTGAAAAAAAAAGAAAAAAAAAAAAGATTTTTTTCAAAAATGTTAACTTTTTCCACTTAGCCCCTATCTCCATAACTGTTATATTTTTTTATGGTTTCATCTTAAAGAACAGATCATTACTTATACAATGGTAGTTTCAGATTTCTTATGTGACGTATAGTTGAGTTAGGTTTGAAAGAAAAAAAATCTTTAGTAACCCTGCCCCCCGCCACACACTAACCCGTCCGCGACCGCTAGAAAGTCAACTGAAGAGATTTTATGTTCGCGTCACCAGTCACCCAGGAAAATTCCCCGGCAAAAAGGGTCTATCGGCTTACCTTGAGCCGACATGCGCTAGCCTAGCCTGTCTACAGACCAAGTATCACGCGTCAATGAGAATTGCAGAATTTTTGGTGATTTTTTTTGTATCAGTGACGCGATAGTCGCGTCAATCATAAGCCGTGCTTTTTGACCAGACAATTATACTGACGAGTATGTCGCGTCCACATGCGCGAAAGTGTTAAGATGACAGCCAGCAACAACAATATGAATCAATGCCCGGGCCACTGGCGGTGCGCCCCGGCCGTGGCCACGTACCGAAGTGGTGCAGGAGGTGGTCCACGTCCGGCGCCCCCGCCTTCGTGACCCAGGCCCGCCGCGCCCGCCACCCAGACGTGAACCCCTCCGAGAGCACGCAAGGGACGTTCCTCTCCAGGTACTCCCTGAAGAACTCCTCGTAGCCCAGCGGCGCGGAGACGCTGGGGAAGGCTGACAGCGAGGCTGCCGGCTGCTGGCATGGGCTGGGCTCAGGGCTGAGCAGCTCCAGCATCGGGCACGGAAAAACAAAACAAACAGACGATTTTGGGTCTTGGTCTTGGCACTCGTCCTGCAGCTGGTGGGAATTTCCCTGGGTGTACGGTATTATTGTAGTGCGGCGACGGCCTCCCATAACCAGGGGGGTATACCTCTTTGGCCGACTCGGTAAGGAGTGGCTCTCCCGTCACGCTGGTCGCGGGTTCAATCCCAGGCAGCCGGGGAATACCCTCTCCTTGTTGTGATTAATTTCTCGTGTGTTTCGATACACGCAGAGGACGTGTGGGACCGAGAGAGTAATAGAAAAAAGAGAATAGAAAATCTCATTAAATTATAGAACATTCTTTTTCTTTTATTTTCCCTTTTTATGCAAAATTTCTGTATTGATCATTTTACGTACTTCTTCGATGTCCGGTCCAGACGAGCTTAATTTGTGTTGCTGCTGGACAACGCATCGGCTTCTGATACAATGTCAAAAGAAGATTTTTTTCAACCTATCAGAGTATTCACCTAATGAGTGACAAGATTAATAAGTAATGATTTTCTAATACATTTTATATGGAGAGATCGAATGAACCAGATTGTATACGCGATGCATTATGGGTAAAACAATTAAATGCTTAGTAAGCTATGCTAATTATATAGGTTGAGCCACTGTAACACCCATATACAGCACAAATCACCATTTTCTCTGAGCACGCTGCGGTGAGAACACAGTGAAGTGATCCAGTTTCCCGCCCTTAAACCCATCTCTCTCTCTCTCTCTCTCTCTCTCTATCAAGGAGGTGGGAATTTTGCCACCACCTCTGCCAGGGTGGAGTCTTGGGTGAGGCTCACTCGCTCTGCTGCTGTCTGGGGAGCCGTGTCGTCGTCAGGGTGGAGCTGTGGGCCGGGCGGGTGCAGCGGGGTGGTGAGGGGGCACTCAGGATGTAGTGCAGCAGAGGTTTCCGGGTGGCTTGCCAGCAGTGGGGGCAGGGTGGGGTATCCTTTGTGCAAACAAGGATACCCCACCCTGCCCCCACTGCTGGCCCGGCCCACAGCTCCACCCTGACGACGACACGGCTCCCCAGACAGCAGCAGAGCGAGTGAGCCTCACCCAAGACTCCACCCTGGCAGAGGTGGTGGCAAAATTCCCACCTCCTCGATAAGCTGAAAACTGAAGACATCCTCTGACGGGCCCGCCGGCCCGTGCCCTCCCCTGGGAGGACAAATCAACAACAACAACATCTCTCTCTCTCTCTCTCTCTCTCTCACACACACACACACACACACACACGTTATCAATTTAATATGCTTGGGGTCACTTATAGTATAACTTTTTTCTTTCGTAACTGGAAGAGAGAGAGAGAGAGAGAGAGAGAGAGAGAGAGAGAGAGAGAGAGAGAGAGAGAGATTTCTTTGAAAGTGGTTGGTCACCACTAATTATTGCATTAATATTCATGCCAAATAATTAATATTTTTGTCGATTTCGGGTTGGCGGGGAAAGTATAAATGGTTGGAGGGATTGGGCGGATTGGTGGAGGCGTGGGCGGGTCCCGATCCCTGACGAGTAAACACGTCTTTGTTTGTTTGTTTTGATCGTTACCAATGGCGGCGATCGACGCTATAGTTTTCCACGTGAAACTGACCTATGGGTTAGTGGCGACTGCAAAGGGAGCGAGAGGTGTTGAGAGTGTGTGGTAAGGTGCGAGTCTAAGCTAACCCCGCAGCCGCCACTACCCCATCGGCCATGCAGTTTTACGTGAAAATACTATAGCGGCGATCGCCGCCATTGGTAACTATCAAAACAAACAAACACTGCATAGACAAAGGAGAAGGTCTTGTAATCTCAGTCTTGTTCATCTTTTAATTAGTTGGTTTAGCAATGAGTTTTTTATATTGATTTTTCTACCATGAGCAAAGGTTGATTTATAAGATTGATTACTTCTTCGAATGCTCCATAGACAATGGGAGGAGGTTTTGTAGTCTATTCTTAAGTTGGCCATCTTTTGCAGTTATATAGTTCAGCAATAACAAACTAATGAAGCTTCTACCATGAACAAGTGTTGATTTCAAGATTGATTTTCGCGCTGCTATAGTCAACGGGAAGGTCTGGTATTCTCAGGTTTTGGCCAGTTTTATAAACCGCCCAGAATTTTTGGGATTTAATCGATCAAGTAATTGAATTGCAAAAACCGAGTAATACTCAAATTCAAGAACCGAGTAAACCGAATACTACTACAATAGGACCGAAACGTACATCCATCCCTCTGGCACTCAGTTTGTGTTGATGGATCAGCGAGGGTACAAGGGCAGTGGTTGGTCTCCGGGAATTAGTCTTCCTTTTGTGCCCTAGACCAACATTTGACGGGAAGAAGTAGTGCAACATGGTAAATAAATGATCACTTTCACATCTTAGCGGCTTATATGTGGTGTACTGTCCCTGCTTGGTGTTGTGGAGGCCTCAAGTGGTAACTGAAACGTATGGGACGGTAGCAACATGTGCATTTTACCGCTTCTTTTCACCGAGGTCTAAAGTCACGTGCATTGTGTGTTAGTAACCATTCTAATAACCATTTTAATGATCAGGTAGGATTGAAGGTGTACTAAGAAAGCCAGTGTTGACGTGTATGTGGTTACCAGGCAATCTTGAGTCCTAGCCCATGTCAGTAACCATTCTAATGATCAGGTAGGAATAAAGGTGTACTAAGTCATTGTTGATGTGTATGTGGTGACTGCAGGCAACTTTAGTCCTAGCCGGCGGTGTTTCAGTCCCGCCAAGGAGCCTATAGAAATCCTTGGGTGTAAATTGTCCGTCAACAGTCAAGCTACAAGTCACTTTGAAGTCAGCTGTTGGTGACGGCGGCAGGTGGGAAGGGGAGTGCTTGTCAAGGGTTAAGGACTTCCTCTCTCCTCGGTGCACTTCCCGTCCCCGTGACCGTGATCCTCGGGTGGTGGTGCTGAGGCCCGGGGGTGGATGTGACGGGTAGAGGACGTGTACCCCGGTGTTCATCTTATAGGCTTGCTTGAAACGGTAAATTGTCCCTTGCTTCTAGTTGTCAGAGAAGATTCACCCTCTCACAGCAGCATTAATTACCCCCAGTACAGCTAGGTTGATCTGCGGGGTGTGCTGAAACGTTTAGTCTTTTTATTCACTCACAGCAACATTAACTACCCTCAATGCAGCCAGGTTGGTCTGTGGGGTGTGTTGAACATTTTCCAGACGTTTTTGTTATCATCTTTAGGTTAATCTAGATGAGAAATGTATCCCTGCACCATAACAATTCTTTCAAGAGAGTATCAAGACACCTCTCCTCCCAGAACTGACCTCTTTTGGCCACTCTTCTGAATTTTTTTTTTTGATTGGAGCAGTGTTTAGTGTTTTTTTTTTTTTTTTTTTTTTTGCCCTTGACATGTGAATAGTGTCCATCTATATGAAGTATGAATTGGGTATTGTAAGGAGGGATATGACATCTTGTGTGGGTACAGTATTTGTATGGCTTGTGATTCAGGGGAGGTAAGTATATTCTGTCATTTTGTCAGTACTCAGAATGGATTTATCATGGTTATTCATATTTGTTGGGAGGGACACAAAAACTTTTTATATGAACCTGTAGCATCTGTGTAGTAGTATCAAAAGGTATACAGAGGTAAGTAGTAAATTTAAGTAATGCCCTCTCAACCCATGGACTTATAAAATGTGTAAATTGACTTTCTATTAAAAAAATTAAATGGAAGACTATCAAAGTGAACACAGTACTGCAGCTGATGACAAACAATTATCAACACTGCTTTCTGGTTGCAGGATAGCACAATGAAGGAGAACCAGCAGGATCCAGAGCCCCTATTTGACGAGGCAGATTACCTGCTACTTCGCAATGATTCCCTTCTGAACCGCATGGGCTCCAACAACTTTGCTTCCATCATTGAGGGTCCCGCCGTGCCAGCACCTGAAAACGATGTCTCTCTGCAACAGCTCCAGCATCAGCCATTCCAGCTGCCTCAACAGCAGCAAATGCCAGAGGTTCCGTTCCTCCAAGACACAGGCATCAGCGACCCTCTGTTTATTGGCAGTGACTTACTGACATTTTCTCCGAGTGAACTACATCTGGATCCAACTGAGAGCTGGAACCAAGTGGAAATGGTGAGTGTGCTTTGGTTTATCTGTAGAACAGCCAGTGATGATGATGTTATCGTTCACAGTGAAACATTACGGTATTGTTTTCGTTTATTGAGTAAAAGAAATTGACAGTCAATTCTTAGTTTTCTATTTAGTTTCCAGGAAGGTTTTATGTTCACTTTTACTATACAGCTGTTTACAGTTATGAGAGTCAGGCATGTTCTTATGTGAGGGTTTAGCTAGGAAATACTGCAAGTAAATTATGTCATTGATGGTAATGCTACTGTAACTGTTTTGTAACTTTGTTCTTTGTGGTACTCACCATCATTATTGTGTCTGGTGTGCTTGTTAGTATGAAGCATATCTGTAATTGAAATTTGAATACTATGGCTAGTTCCTGTAAATAGTTAGATTTATACCAGTAGTATATTAGTTTTAGCTGTTTAGTTTACTTTCCAACATGCTCTAAATTATCAGAAATTAAAGGTTAATGTCAGGGGAAATGATGCAGTTAAGTGGACTGTGGTAAAACAACTTAGTGGCTAATTCTTGACACAACAGATTTTGCTGCATGGCCTCCACATGAAGGGTTCAACCCCATTATTCTTAAATGCATCTGCCTTTCACATCCACTATTTTCAAAGGCTGAAAAGGAGACCAATCAGACTTTCCCGAGTGTTTATTTAGGTTCATGGCACAGAAGAAGAGTCAGACTACCATCAGTGTTATACAACTACCCCTGGAAAGGCTCACAACTCCTATAAAAGCCTTGTCAAATATGTGAACTTGTGTGCAAAAATGTTAATAAATATGGCTTTAAGGAACCTCACTGATTTTCAAACTGCAAGGCAAAGTTTGCTCTGCTAATGTGTGACTGTCTTCGGGGATTATGGTACATACAGCCCAGGTTTTTCCTCGACCATCTTTTCCTTTTCTAATAGACAACTCAGGAATAGCCATTGATAAGCTGTGAGACAATGTAGGAAGGCTGGAATATTGTAGCATTTTTTATATATAATTTTCTGAACTGAAATTTTATGGCAACATTTTTTTCAGCTCCAATGTGAGAATGAGAATGACAACCTGAGCTCACTTCTGGCTCCTGAGGCTCCAGTGGCTAGAGTTGATGGGAACAGCAGCACATCCCGCCTTCCTGATAGTACACCAACCCAGAAAGTGCCCTCTCTCCAAGCCTGGCCTGGGCAGTATGGCTTTGAGATCTCTCTCCCTGTTGAGAACAAGGATAGAAATAAGGTAAAAAAGGTTGATTAGTAAATAAGCAAATAATGTAAGTGTATTATCTCTTTGGCAGTCTGTATCTATCTGTCTATCTATCTATCTATATCCTAGTGGCCTATTCCTCCTGTCTCCCCTTACACTTTCCAAAACCCACTAGCCTATATAGTGCATACCTAATATACCAATACCTGCCCTCTGCTCAGGGTTTTCTTCCATTAACTCTACAAATTATTCATGTCACCTTCTACTGATGTGTTTCACTAAGTGACTCCATTTATACCTCTAATTTGAAGTTAACCAGATGAGTTGATGGTTCAGTAGAGTTTTTGTGTTCACCAACTGATGATACCTTTTCTCCTCCATCCACAGTGGTGCTTCAGCACAGAAAAAAATAAACTGTACCTGTGCCCTTATGTTGCTGTTCCAGTAAATGTAAAGTTGCTGCAGTTCATAGATGCCTCCATCACCATCACGCCAGTCTTCAAGGACAGTCGTCACCGTGTACATCCTGTGGTGACGTGCTACAACTGCAAAAGCAAAAGTTAGCATTCATGATGTTTTTACTTGCAGGCCAGCAGGGATCTCAGTACTATGAATCATCACTTTTGTTAAACAGCATAAAAAGCAAACTGTTATTATTAATGTTGAGGGCTTGGTGACAGGAGCTGAGAAAGATTTCTTCATTCTGTGGAATTAAGTTATTTAGAGACTAATTAATATTTCTTTCAGTGGAGAGTGATAACAAGGATCACATGGTCATGGTGGAGGGAGTGGAAGGTGACTATAAGATGGTCAATGAGCGCTTTGTGGTGTCTGTGCCCCTCCACCCTCCACCCCCTGGTGAGGCGGCCTCCACCCTGTTGGTGAGAATGAATTGCCTCACATCCTGTGTTGGGGGACCTAACAGGAGACCATTCTGCCTTGTGTTCACCCTACATGACAAGTACGTCTTAATATACCTATACAAAACATTTATTCTATTTAAGGCACCATACCTGACCAGCAAAGTATCATATACCATTCCTGCTGTAAACCTTTGGATGACTTGGAAATATTTAGTGTAATTGATATGCTGTAATTATATCTAGTGTCAGGGTCTGTGCTGGGCAAGAGAATTTGCAGCTGTGCAATCTGCTCTTCACTGGAAGAGACATTTCCTTGGACATCAGTCCTTTCACAACCTTGCTTGTCTCTTGAAGCTTTTTGTTAGACGATAATTTTTCAACTATATAATGATAATGAAATATAATTTCTTATGTGTTTCTTTGCATATTTTTTTCTTATTCAAATAAGTATCTTGTCTTACAGTGCAGGGATAGTCATTGGGCGCCAGATTCTAGATTTGAAGTGTTGCAAGTGTCCATCTCGTGACCTGTTACATGAAGAAAAGACTGCACTGAGAGGTCAAGAGTGTGCTCTTCCGAGTCACCTCCCTGGGGACCGTGTGCAAGTGAGTTTGTGATCCTGATCTGGACTTCCTATAAGAGTCTAAGGAATGTCCATAGCAACAGTATTGATTTTTCCTAGCTTATACCGTACTATTAGTGGAAAAATATTATTGAAAAATCAAGTTTAAATCTTGAAGGTAAGACTGTGGGCCAGAAATATTCCTCAGGGACTGGGCTATCTATGACACACAGCTCAATTTTGCACGAAGCAACTAAGGACCTTTTTTGGACCATTCATCAAATTCATTTTGTACGAATCACCCCCATAGTGGGGATGATTCGTATAATGCTATAGGGGTGATTCGTACATGCTATTTTCACTCCCAAAAATTCATTTTAAATTATAATCAATGAGATATTAATGTCTGAAATTAAAGAAACAGGATAATCTGCACAAAAGGGTAGCTTCCTTTGGCGACGGCAGTCCAGCCGTTGTTGCAAGAAATACCTCCTTGCAGTAATAAGTCGCATATTCACTATGCGCCTCCAACATTGCCCCCACGAGAGTAATAACCTTTCCAAGGTCTCACATACTGTTGTACTTTTCTAGTTTTACTGGCACATCATACATGTGGGGGGTCCAGGGGGGGCTGCCCTTGGTTAGGCAGGGGGTCCAGGGGGGTGAAGTTCGGTTGGAGTAGTTTAAATTTGCTCCCCCACCCAAAACCCCTGATTTCCCACGGGTCCTCCAAGTTAAACCTCTCTGCGAGGTATTTTGCGGGTACGGTGGCGGGTGCACAAAAAGCATTGAAAAGTCAATCCTTTGGTGATTTCCGGAGAAAAATACTATGTCCATAATAAACAGCATCATATTTTGTCCAGAAATAAGCAGTCAGCATCTTGAAATTAGTAGGCTACACTTTCGCGAATATTCCCCCGAGTACGCTGACCCCCCTCACTACATTGTACGGTAAGGCCCCTCACACGTGTTGCCCTCCAACCAGTATCACAGCAACCACGTTGGATAAAAGTTAAGTATATCGTCAAATATCACAGAAATTTGCCTAATATTTATATTCAATACCTTACCAACAGGATCTCGCCCCATTCAAAATGACAAAACACTATGATATGAATGCCTAGAGTTACACCAGATGTCGTAAAAAACGAAAATCTTGCCTCCTCATCACAAGCGACGTGTCAAAAGCAGCCATCATGTTCATCATCATCATGTGACTTATTCATGTCCATTCACAGTGTTGCTAATACAGCTTTGCTATAAGTTCTCTCTTTTTAACGGCGATTATACGGTCCACCCCCTTGTATGGTATTCCCCCACATCGCCCTACTCAGCAATTGTAAGTTCTGCAGAGTTCATTTGTAAATGAAAATATAAATTTATAGCAATGCGGGAAGCTGAGTTTAAGTAGCTAGCTGATTTACCATAAAAAAAAAAAAAAAATTAAAGGGGTGAGAGATACTTTCCTCTTATGTTTTCCTGAGAAGTTTTGAAGTATTTAAATGAATTATTATGGTACTCTGATTTGCAACTAAGGAAAGAACTGCTTTGTAGCCAAGTATAGTTAGTGTGCCTATTCATCTGATAGACAAGGAACAGAACACACAGTGCTGCTCTCTACTTGCTCTCAAAGTTTGATAGCCCTCATTTACTTACTACAGTTACTGTCTCTTACCTTGCTCTTGCCAAATTGTATTTTACTCCTATTGCTGTCTTTAACCTGGGGACACTAGTGGTCCTCTTCCTAGCTGGAGAGTTTTGTCTTGTCAGTTACACATTTTACATTTTATTTTGAGGGATGATATGATTTGGATTTGAAATTTGTCAAATGATTATTAGGAAAAGTTGTCCTCTGATCAAAAGAAAAAAAAAGATGTGGATGCTGGCTGATGAACTTCCAGCATAAGTTTAGCCTCAATTTATACCTCAGTAAGAGTGCCTTCCTGCTGTCAGGACAGCTGTCAGATTAAGTGAAGTTTGATATAAGAAGGAGAGTTTAATCATATATATCTATTTAATTTAGTGTATAAAAGTGTGCATATTGAGCTTGTACTATTTATGTGTGATTGTAGAATTTTTGACTCCATCTAGAATTTAGATGTTCAATTGATAACCAAAACTGTGGCTTAGCTCTGATTTTCTTGTGACTGAGATGGTTGTTTTCATCAGGCTCCAAAGAGAAAGGCACCAACAACTACCACTGAGAAGAAGCGTGTCATCGTCAAGCTGGAGCCGGAGCCGGCAACGGAGCGGCGCATCGAACATGTTACGGTTTGTATTTCCGATACCATTGGGAGAGTAGAGGAGTGATCAATAGAAAGAAGTTTGAAGTAGAGGAAGGAGGACATCTTTGAGGAATCCTTGTTCTGATCCAGTTTCATGGAAGGGAGATCCATGACAAAAGATTATCAAAGTTTAGGAAAGAAATTAATGTTTATGTTTTGTTCATACTACTGTACAGTCCTCACTTGACATTCATGTGGCATAGTGAAATCTGTGAATAACCAGAGTTCATAAAGTCTGGAAGAATGTCATCACAAAATTAATAAAAAAAAACTTGTAAAAGTTTTTGAAAAATTACTGACGAACTCTTTCATTTGAATTACTACACTTATGTTGTTTCTTGGATGAGTAGGAATTTGTTATATTTTTTTTCAGGTCCCTGATGAGTTTTGGTCCGAGGTGAAGATGTATGTTAAGACCCTCGTCCTTGCAGATTGTGCGCGTCAAAACAAGTCTGACAAATCTGACATTTTGCTGTTGTTAGATGAAAATTAGGTAAGTACTAATGATATCCAGAGAATCATGATTTTTCTACTCATTGATAGTGTAATGTCCTGAGTGTTGACATTAAAATTCCAGTTGTGGTGTACAGAGAACAAGAGATTCTAAGAAATTTTGTCTCATCACGAGAAGCGTAGAAAATTAGGGTATGTTAAGTTTCGGGTATCTTCAGACACAATGATAGCCAGTACCTTATGGTATAAATCAACAAAGAATGACCTCACTATGTTGTATAGAAAGTCTCATTAGTAAGGAAACATGTATGAATTTTCTGAGTCAAGACCAATAGTAACTGTTTTGGGTTTTGTTGGGTTAGGTTAAGTTTAGGGTATCTTCAAACACATGATAGGTAGCACCTTATGGTATAAATCAACAAAGAATGACCTCACTTTGATGTGTAGAAAGTCTCATTAGTAATCAATCAATCAATCAGTGGGGTTATACGCCAGGGGGAGCGTCGCCTCGCCCACCCTACGACGCCTAGCCTGGGGGTCCCTCTGGGCGAGTCTCCATGCAGGCCCCCTTCCCAACCTGAGTACCACCTGGCAGGATCCATTGACTTGCTCAAGTCATGAACTCCATGGGCGTTCCCTTGGCCTCCTCCACTCAGGATTGTCTTACAGAAACAACCCGATGCGCAGGATTAGCTTCAGGATAACGTGCCACGTGCCCGTATATCCGGAGTTGGCGTTGACGAACTATGCAGGTAATATATGTCGAATCATAGTTACTGGTTTGACACAAAGTCATTCCAGCCATATCCTATGATTCTGCGTAGACATTTATTACCAAAGGCATCAATCCGCCTCTCCAAGACCCCATTTAGTGTCCATGTCTCACAACCATAGAGTAAGACAGGGAGCACAAGGGACTTGAAGATCCGGATCTTTGTCCTTCTGCATATGTATCGACAATGCTATATGTTTGTGTCGAGCGAGTCCATAACACCGTGGGCCAGGCCAATCTGCCGTTAGACTTCCTGGCCAGACTCACCGTTGTTATGAACTACGCTTCCAAGATATGTGAAACTTTCTGAGATCTCAACGTCCTCACCACATGCATGAACAGACTGTACTGTTTCATCTAGCAAGCCTCCAAACACCTGTACCTTGGTCTTGGCCCAGGAAACCTTAAGTCCCAAGGACTTCGCCTCCTCGTGCAATGCCTTGAGAGCCATCACCAAAACCTCCAGTGACTCCGCCAGGATTACTGCATCATCGGCAAAAACAAGGTCATTGACCCTGGTATTGCCAGTGGATGCTCTGCAATGACTCTGGTCCACAACTCTGCCCAGTACTCACTCCATATACGAGTGTTGAAAAGCAATAGGGCAAGGACGCATCCCTGCCTCACTCCCGCATTCATGGGAAAGAATCTGGACAAGCTCCCCCCCACACTTCACAGCACACTCTGTCCCAGAATACAGGCCAGTCAGCAAACCAGGAGTCCTCGCAGGAATCCCACGGAGTTGCAGAAGATCCCAGAGTGCTTCGCGATGCACAAGTCAAATGCCTTCTTGAGATCGAGGCTGCAAGCATCCCCTGTTGAAACTCATGTTGGCGCTCCACCAGTACGCGAAGCGCTAGGATATGGTCAGTTGTTGACTTACCAGGCGTGAACCCAGACTGTTCAGGTCTTTGCTGCTTCAGCAGCTGGCTGCAAATTCACGTCAGCAATAAGTTGGCAAGCACCTTGCCTGGCACACTGAGCAGTGTAATACCATGGTAGTTGTTGCAGTCCTGGCGGTCCCCTTTCCCTTTCCAGATAGGGATGACCAACCCCCTCTTCCAGTCAGGAGGAATGGTACCGGACTGCCATATGGCAGTCAAGACCGCATGCAACCCACGGATCATGACCTCACCTCCAGCTTTGAGCAGCTCTGCACTGATGTTACAGGTGCCAGGTGCCTTTCCACCCCTCAACTTTGCCACAGCTTCTGTGACCTCGACCAGAGTGGGTGGGCTTTCGTCAATGGGTGGATCAGCATCCGTCACCTGCAACCCAGCAACTGGGAGCTGCCCACGTGGAGGGTCCGCCATGTACAGCTGCTCAAAGTACTCAGCCCAACAAGCCCTCTGCCCTTCCATGTCCGACACTAGGCAGCTGTCAACGGTTCGGATAGCACTCACCTGAGAGGGAGACTTGGAGCGGAGCTTCTTCAGGGCTCGGTAAGCAGGTCGGAGGTCATTCTCATTTAAATGTCCCTCGACTTCCTCAGTGAGACCCCTGACATACCTCTCCTTGTCTCTCCTCAGGAGAGCTCTAGTCCCTAACAAGGTCTTGGAACTAAGAAATAAGCATGCTCAACAAAACTGAGTTACCCTGTAATGAACACCAATGAGTGCTGGTGATCGAACCTAGGCCTTCTGAGTAGAAGTCAGCGCAGCATACCAACTGTGCCACTGATGAGCTTAACCCCTTAATGACGTTGATGCCGCTGGCGTCATATAGTTCTTTCAGACGTGGGCAACGAGTATGACGCCAGCACTGGAGAGTGAGAAGCTATCTGGAATTTGAAGGCCACATGTAACTAGGTTTCTGTTGATGCACGTGACTAATTGGCACCTCTTTTGCCCCTTACCACCACTCCGTGCTAAAAATAGCCTACAGTTCCTGTCTACACATCATGGCATCTGCAGAGCGAGTATGTTCCCCCAGCCGATCTGTTTCGGCGGTCTTCCTTCAGTTTCTGCTGTTGTGTGCGTGCTGAGCGTAGTTTTGACATCTCCACTTATATACGTGATGCTGTAGATGAACCAGTATCTTGTTCACAGGAGTGTTCAGAGGAGTGGGAAACGGAAGTTTGATTTTTTGGGAATCATGGAATTCCAGCCAAACCGTCTGTCCAAATAATAATCTGATTTCACAGTTGAGTTATGTGGATGATTTTCTACAATTTTTATTCAATGAGATTCATTCCAGAATGAAAAAAACTACAAATTTTTTTTTTCGAGTTTCACTGCAATTTTGGCTCTCTGTAGGCAGTAAATTTCCAGGTCAAAGATTATAAACTATATTTTTCAGACTCCATCGTCATGAAATGAGCAACTTTTCTTCAATAAATTTTACTGTACATTGCACCAGTAAAAAAGTTGTAATTTTTTGGGGAATCCTGGAATTCCAGCCAAATGGTCAGTCCAAATCATAATCTGATTTCACAGTTGAGTTATATGGATGATTTTCTATAACTTTTATTCAATGAGATTCATTCCAGAATGAAAAAAAAAACTACAAAAATTTACCAAAATTATTTTTTGAGTTTCCCTGCAACTTTGGCTCTCTGTAGGCAGTAAATTTCCAGGTCAAAGATTAAAGACTATATTTTTCAGATTCCATCGTGATAAAATGAGCAACTTTTCTTTAATAATTTTCCTGTGGGTCGCATCACTATAAAGCTGGAATTTTGGGGGAATCATGAAATTCCAGCCAAACAGTCAGTCCAAATCATTATCTGATTTCACAGTTGAGTTATTCAGATGATTTTCTACAACTTTTATTCTATGAGATTCATTCCAGAATGAAAAAAATAAAAAAATTACCAAAATTATTTTTCGAGTTTCACCACAACTTTGGCTCTCTGTAGGCAATAAATTTCTGGGTCAAAGATTATAAACTATACTTTTGAGACTCCATCATGATAAAATGAGCAACTTTTCTTCAATAAATTCTCCTGTATGTCGCACCAGTAAAAAGTTGGAATTTTTGGGGAATCATGGAATTTCAGCCAAATGTGACAACCTAGAAAGAAATGGATTTCACAGCAGGGTGCACCAGAAAATTTTCTATAAAATATCTTTTATGACTTTTTCTCAGTTTCAAAGTGTATTTTCCGCTGACTTTTGCATTATGGGGGGATCTCCCGAGAAAAACTTTTGCTGTTGAATGGGGTTAAAGGTTAATATGCACATACACTGGATGTGCCATAGGGGTTGAAAAAAAGTGTTTCTGGCTGCCATGAGTGAGAGTGGGGTCTCCACCCTTCATATCCACAGTCAAGACAGGCTGCAGAAGTGGCCTTTCATGCGGTGACCTTTTAACTCGTCAGTGGCTCAGTTGGTATGCTGCCCTGACCTTTACCCAGAAGGCTCAGGATTGATCCCCAGCAGTCAGTGGCATTCATTATGGGATTTTCTCAAGGCATTATTGCAGTTTCCTTAATGTACAACTAAGTTAGTTCTCTTAGCAACTCAAGCGCCTGCAAAGTTATAATTGGTTTACTTAATTAGACTCATTTGGCAGGTGTTTCTGCCCTGACTGTATCAAATATCAAAGCTGACACCATCGTGGGGCAGCTGAATTTTTAATATTTCCTATCTGAAGCCCCTAAAAATATAGTAAATTGAAATGAATATTGTTCATCACTGATTAATTCATTATTTGTTTTTTTCTGCATTGAAAGTCTAAATTTAGTATACATTCAAGTTCTCCAACAACCATTTACCGAGTCATATCTGATGTAAACTTTATTTTCATCTCAAATGATCATTAAATAGATTTTTTTTTGTAAGATTATGATCTTAGAATTTCTTGCTTGAAATTATATAATGATTTTTATTCATGTACTCTTTCAGAAAATAATCGTTGAAGATGTGTTGATCAGCAAAAAGTACCTGCAGCACTGCCAGACCATAGAATTACAAAGGTGCAAGTTTTCTTGATGTCTCAAAGTCTGGGTTAGCTAGTTCTCACTTACGAATTTCACCTTTATTAGAGATAGGAGTATATGCATTATTTGTTCACTGAAAGCAATGGTTATTTCCTTTAAAATGTTTTGGCACTTTTAATGGGTTCCTGACATTCTGGTAAAAGCAACAGAACATTTGGTAATTTTATTGAGGAGAAATGAGCACTTTCCCTTTACTGCACTCCTGCAGTGTGAAATGATTTTTTGTAAAAAAAAAAGAAAAAAAAAGAAGAATCTTTGTTAGTCTACTTGAATAGTAAATGAGCCAGTCATTGTGTCTGAAAACATTTTCACAAGGAATATGCCAGGAAAACATATGAAGTAAAAGTATGAAAGAGTTATTCTAAGCCTACCAGGACTTTCCTGTATTTTTAGTTTACTGCATTTAATTTTCCCAGATAATGCAGAGGACAGTTATTTGGGACTGATATAACTAAGCATGCCTAACTCAATCTCTTAAGTAGTATTAGTTGGGGTGTATCCTTGGTAATTTTCCATTATGTGCATTTGATTTCCTGGAGTATTGCATATTACAATGAATAATTCATAGTAATATAAAATATTATTGTAGTTTTTAGAATACTATACATGAATTATAATAATACTTTTCTCTGAACAATTTGGTTATTTTAAGAATTTTTTGTATCCATTCATTGTTAGAAATTTTTGAGCAATTTCATCTCTTTTCATACATCTATGAATATTTTCCATATTTGAGAAAGGCTGTTTTATGATAGGTTGCAATTTTTGTACCATAAAGGGGTGTGTTGTTAACAACTTATTAATTATAATTTTCTAGTACCTTTTGATGAGTTCAAATTGTCATTATTTTAAGAATTTTGTTCTCCATTGAGGGATAGAATTTGCAAGGCAAATTTCATCTCTTCCTTCAATTACTGATTTTTTTCTTATATTCATTTTATCATGATCATAAGTTACTTAAATTCTGTAACTTATTTCTGTTTCCTGTAATTTTGTTTTATTTATCATTGTTGGTGATCATTTAAAAAAATTTCCATTCAATCCTCAATCCATTTTCATGAAATCAATTTTATAGTTATGTAGTAGTTGCACTATTCCATATAAAATACATTCTGCAAACCTGCTGAAATGTTTGAAGTAATTATTTTTGTATTTTAAAATACACTTGAGAAAATAAGAAAAATTATGCAGGTAAGAATTTTGAATTTGAGTAACCTTTGAGACAGAAACATCCTTTAATGCCTTGACATAGTTTTACAGTCAATAACTTGTTGAGAAAGTATGGATCACACAGTACAGGTTGATGGCTAAGGTTTGTGAGAGCCTCCATGTGTGAATCATACAAATAGGTAGATGAATGCAGTTGCTATATTAATTTTGTTCTCATCTGGTCGTGTCTCTGTATCTGGTTCATGCCAGTACTACTTTTTGAAATGGTGAAGCAACCCTAGATAGTTCATCTGAAATCATGAGCAAGTTATCTACAATATTTAAAGCCATTTAAATCAATATTTTGCTCGATTTACAAGGTTTACTAAAGATGAATTTGAGGGGTGGGGGTTAAATTGGCCATTATAAAAAAAATGGCCATTTTGAGATGATCATACCAATGAGCTGGAAAGGTCCATTTCTGTCAGTGCTGTAAAGGCCAATGATGCCTGCATGTTAAGAATACCAAACCAACAATATGTTCGGATCCAAACTCAGCTCTACTCTTCTAAACTTTTAAACTACTTAACATATACTTGGTCTGTAACCCAAAATCTCAATATCTCATCTCTTGCAAAAGTAGCTTTCTCGAGGTTAGGTGTTCTTTATTGTCTCCACCATTTTTACTCCCTCACAGACGCTATCCTTATACAAGAGCCTTCTCTGTTCTTGTTTAGAGTATGCTTTTCATATGTGTTGTTCTTTTTTTATAGTGTCTAGACTTTTCATCATCAGCTTTCCTTCGCTTACTGACAGCCTTCTATCTCTTAAATTCCGCCGCAGTGTTGCCCTCATTCTATCTTCTATCAATATTTTCATGCTAACTGCTCTACTGAATTTGCTAATTGCATGTCTCCACCCCTCATACAACCCTGCTGCACCTGACTTTCTATTCTTGTTCATTCCTATGCCATCCTATTAATTCTTCATCCCTTTTGCTGGTAAACTGGAACAGTCATCTTGTGTCTTTTTCCTTCTGCCTACGACTTGAACTTTCAAGAGGGAAGTATCAAGACACCTCCAAATGACTGTTTTGGAATTCTTCTAGTATACACTATTTGCGCCAGTGGACTATTTTTACTTTTATATTTATAAATATATTTATTTAAATGTTCATATCCGTAATTCTTTTTTTTCATACCTTTTGAGTTCTTGCTTCATCCATCGGTGGAATGCCGCCACACAGGTACCTCTGAGGCTGTCGCCCCCATCACACATTAATTTATTCATAGTCTAATTCACATGTAAATACAGACCACTGTTTGGTGTGAATAACTCCAGCCAAGCCTCAAGCGTTTACACTCGGTGCCGACCATTGCTGAACAGGAGACGGGGAAGGCTGGGGTGCCAGGGGAAGGAAATGCTGGAGGAAAAAGGCAGAGGGAGGTGTAGGAAGAGTAAAAAGGAAAAGAGGTAATATGGGGTGGCCATTAAGAAATATGAACAAGGTTTTGAAGGAGATGGAAGGGCTGAAAGAAGAGTGTGCAATGGGGGAGCTGCAGGTAAACAACAAAGGAGAAGGGAGGAGCATACCATCCCAACCCCCAGGCAGTACAGAGTGTGATTATACAACTAAGGATACATGTGGAAATAGCACCAGGAAACTAGAAAGATACAATGGTAGGGGACAAGTGCTAAAAAAAATAGAGGCCTTGATTTAGTCAAGGGAGCAGACATAAGGGACTGAACATATGAACTACAATCTCGGGGCAAATGCAGGATACTCACTAAGCACAGCTAAGAGAACATTATTGTTAATGAATCAGCCCACCAGCTCAGGCAGGCCCCAGTGGCCCTGTGGGCGGTAGGCACTAATAGCAGAACATTGCAGGACAGTGTTTGAGCGTGTGACCCCCTTGCCTGGCACACAAGCTGCAAGGTACAGGGTCAGCCCCACTGACCTCCCAGTAATATCTGTAGCCCAGCCTCAGCCGCATCACCACTAGATCATAGGATGCACTAAGCCTACCATAAGTGTGTGTGCAGATACTTGATACCTGGGCATAGTGAATGCTGGAGGGACTACCATCCTGACACCTCAAGGCAAGCTGATTGGTAACAGACTCACTAACAAATTGGGATCTAAGTCTATTCTTAACATTATTATAGGTGTACTCAACACCTGGGTGTACAGTGAGATCATCAGAGGCAGCACGAGCAAGTCTGTCTGCCTTTTCATTATGGGGCAGCCCAACATGTGAGGGCACCCAGATGAAGTGTGCAGTAGCACCACAGCACTCAAGCAGGCTAAGGGCACTAAGGCACTTATTGACTATATCACAGTCAGAAGGGGAGGAAGACAGAAGTACATACAAGGCACATTGACTGTCATCAAACAGGTACACAGTTTTCCCGAGAGCTACAGTGATATGGAGGGCTTCATATATGGCATAGCGTTCTGCCACTGTGGAAGACAGATGATCAAGAAGCCTCTTAGAAACCTCAGTGTCAGTGTATTCAGAGGGGGTGGCATTGTCCCTAATAAATAATCCACAACCAGTCTTGGTGCCATTGACAGATCCATCACAAAACACATGGACAGCCTGGGTGCGGGGATATACAGACAATTTGGTCAGAAAATGGTCCTGCAGGACTTGAGGAAGCCAAGAATCTTTAGATTTATCCAATTTTTCTATATCAGCACTGATTATGAGGTTTCCAAGAAGTATAACAAGGGCTGCTAATGAGGGCAAGACTCGGTTCAAGGACACCAAGGTCAGATAAGAGAGAGAGAGAGAGAGGGGTTGGGGGGGGGGCGGGGGCGGGGTTGCATTGCGGAATCTACAAAGGAGCTTCCCATTTTCGTTGGTTCAGCAGATGTTCCTTATATCGTCACTCCCTCTTTACTCTTTGCCCACGTAGCATTCTATCATTCCTTTGTTGTTTTACTTGCAACAATAAACTATCAATCAATCAATCACATTTAGTCAACCGTGTTCCTCGTATAGACATTAACCACTATTAAATATTCACCTTACTGGATATATGAAAAAAAAGAAATATCAAGCCATATGATCGCGAGGGCGGGTATGTGATAGAAAGAAGGCTTGTGATTGGTGGAGACTGACGTGATCCGTGACGTCATCTGGACCAGCGTTGCCGGATTATCGTATCCACCATTGTATTTACCGTTTTTAGACACTTAACTATATAAAAAAGACACTAATAATTAAACCTTTCAACGGTAACTATAAATAAATGTAGTTATTGGAGTGGAGGAGACAGTTTTGGGGTCGGAAATCGGAAAACATAAGAGGCTAGGTACGACAATCTGGCAACGTTGATCTCGACAGCTGACGTGAAGCCCCGAAACCTGCTTGGACACAGCGGCGAGCGGAAGGAAGCGTCTGTACGTGCAGCCGTCAGTGGTCTATTTTATCTTTTTTTTTTTTTGAGTGTCGGTTGAAGTACGGGCTCTTTGTCCTCATCGTCGTGATTGCGAAGGCGTGAGCGTGGCGTGGAGGTGACCAGGTGACAGGTGAGTCCAAGGATGATGGAAATACAGGTGAAGTTGCCAAGTGGTGAAGGTGGCAGGCGGTTGGAGAGGGTGGCGGTGCGGGGCATAGGTTGGTGTTCTTAGACGCGTCCTTCTCTTACATCACTCATTTCCAAATCCAACAAGAGGTTAAACGCGTCCCCATGAATGTTTCTTTAGGTTCATGGTACAGAAACTCAAAACTACCACCAGGGTCATAAAACTATTAACCATGGCCGTGCCCGCAAATCCTATACGAAAGCCTTGTTAATTAAATGTATGTGCTAGAGCGCCTAAATGTTTTGAGAATATGATCCATAGTAGCTATTCACCTCTCTAGCTCTATGTATCAGTGTGTTCTTGACTTGATATATTTTGTGTAGCTATAGTTGCCATTTTATTTTGTGTGTGTGCTCAATTTTTACGACAGACTAGCCATAAGAGTTGCATTTTTAAGTATTATCAGCCAACTGAGGATTCATTACTTGGTCGTAATTTAAAATGGCTATCTCACACTACTCTCCAGCCAGCACTATCTTTTTCCCGTTTTCTATTCATTTCTCGATAGTTTATTTGATTTTGACATTTGACGTCGTGCATATTTTTGTTGCCTCATGATCTTGCAGCGTTGCGGGGGTCATGCGTAGGCCTATATGTGTTTGTATGGCTGGAATAGGTGAGATATATGTATAAGGTGTATGCATAGGGTGAGGTGAGGATGAATGACGGATGTTAAGGATGAGGTGAGGGACTGAGTGATGGATAGGGGAGAGCGGTGATGATTGGGACAGTGGGATGGTCCGGCCATAGCACTTATTGTAAAGTGTATGGGAGCCGCGAGATTTTGTGTGAATGTGCAAAACTTTGTTGCCTTGGCCCACAAAGGGACAACCACGCCCTCAGCTGTTATTTTCGATGCAAGTTCTATTTTATGTTATTTTCCATCTCGTATGTAATATTTTCAGGGTGTATCGTAAGCTCTCACATCAAAAACGTGCCAATTAGCGAGATGTAAATTATTTCGGTGACGCAACGATGCACGGCGAAGGTATTGCCGTATAACACGATCACCCGTGAAGCTCTCGTGCTGGAAAAGGAGTGTGACCACACATTTGCTTTTTATAGAGTCGTGATGATTCGGACGGTTGATTTTTTCATGATTTTTATTAAATTTATATCAATTTAAACATTACAGGTGTTGCAACGGTTATAACACGGTTAATTTGGTTGATTTATATTCAGATATTATGCTTGTTAGAAGAGAAGGAAGCCATAATACCAAAATTTTTGAGATATTTCTTGTAGTTCTCCTTTTATTTTTTTCCCCTCTAAATATTGAGAGGATACTTTTGTCCTTATACAAATGTTTTGTAGTAGATATAATCTTGTTTATTAGCCAATCAAACTTAAGTTATATTAATATTATGGCGAGTATTATGAGTGTCCGTACCATCCCACCTCCCCGGCCGAACCATCACCACGGGTGGGGATGGTTCGGACGATTTAGAAACTTGTCTTTCATCACCTACATCTGAAAACTGGAAATAGCTACGAGTATCATATTGTTATGCCGGACGTGTTACTTGGGTTCCGTGTCGCCGTCAGGAGACTCCGTGGGAGTTGGATATGTAAACACTTTGCACCGCTTCTGTAGTTTAATATTCTTCCTCAGTAGTACACTTCACTCTGACTCTTCACTTACCACTAGCTTACTATGACTGGAACTCCCCTCTCTCGCCCTCTTCTCCTATATATATCCAGAACAGTACAGTCTAGAATGTTACAGTATATTTTAGATCATACAAGAACACGTAGCAAAAATATATGCGAGCTGGCAACACTTCCCTGGCGCCTGGCCGCGCCTGCGGGCACGGCTCGCCTTGCTCCCCGCCCCCTTGCTCGTTTCTCCGGGAGCCTTCTAGAGGCCTATGGTCGCCGGGGGAAGCTTCCAGCACAACACTATCCCCCCCTCTTAATTGTGATCGTCCCGATCACACACTTAACTATATACAAACGTAAGAGAATTAATCAAAAACATAATAATCGTCGTATCGCTGTGGACGCCTGCGTTGTCTCTGTCTTCTGCTCGGTGCCTCCTGCACGTCTGTCTCCTGGCGCGCCTCGTCGTCGTCCGCTTCTTGGGGTGTCCCTGGAACATCTGCCGAAGCCGGGAGGTTATTTCCCTCGACTGAAAGGTCCAGAAGGCCTACGTCGTCGTCGACCTCCTCTCGGTCCTGGACGTCCCTTGCGTTTTCGTCGGCTGCTGAGTGTCTGTAGTTGTTCCAGGTGTAGTTTCCCGGACCGTGGTACCTCCATAGGCGGTTGACGTGGACAACTTTCGGCTTGGTCCTTTCCGTTCTCCGGATTCGGTAAGTCACGTCGGAGAGGCGTTGTAGCACAGTGTAAGGGCCTTCCCAGGGGCTCTGTAACTTCGGATACTGTCCTTTCTTCCTCTGCGGGTTGTAAAGCCAGACTCGGTCTCCTTCCTTGAAGTCAACGTGGCTTGCCCTCATATTGTAACCGCGCTTCATGGCCTCTCCGGAGAACTTCAAGGCACCTCGGACTTGATGGTGCACCTCTTCCAGCCGTTCCTCTAGTTGACGGGCAAAACTGGAGGCGTCCCTTGGAAGGCTTTCCCCAGGAGGCCTTCCTGTCAGTAGGTCCACCGGCAATCGCAGCTCACTTCCAAACATCAGCTTTGCCGGTGAATACCCCGTAGTCTCGTGGGCGGCAGACCTGTAGGCCATGAGAAGCGCAGGCAGCTTCTGATCCCATGAAGACTGATCATTGTTGCAATGCTTGGCCAACTCCTGGCCCAACGTCCAATTAAACCTCTCCACCATTCCATCTGACTGTGGGTGCAGAGGGGTGGTCCGGGTCTTCTTGATACCCAGGAGCTTGCAGCACTCAGCAAGGACTGTTGACTCAAAATTCCTTCCCTGGTCGGAATGGAGCTCGTTAGGCACACCGAAGCGACAGAAGAACTCCTCCACCAAAACCTTGGCGATGGTAGTGGCTTCCTGGTCAGGGATGGCGTAGGCTTCCGGCCACTTGGTGAAGTAATCCATTGTGACGCAGATGTACCTATTTCCGTTCGTCGTCAGAGGCAAGGGTCCTGCTATATCCACTGCCACCCGTTCCGTGGGGGCTCCAACCTGGTATAGTTGCAATGGGGCACGGTGACGCTTCTTGGGGCCCTTCTTTGCACAGCACACCTCACACGCGTAACACCATTCTTCCACGTCCTTCCTCATGCCAACCCAATAGAACCTTTGGCGCAGGCGACTCAGTGTCTTCTTTACCCCTAGGTGTCCGCTGGTGATGCTGTCGTGCATTTCTTTCAAGACGCCTTCCCGGGACTTCACAGGTAGCACCGTGGACCAGTAGTGGTCAAGACCATCATGAGAGACCCAGCGTCGCTGCAACACCCCGTTGTCCATCCGAAGAGTGTCCCACTGAGTCCAGTAATTCTTGGTGGTAGGGCTTTCTCTCGAGATTACTTCCCACCCAGGTCGCGTTGACGATTGACTCAGCCACTCCATAATTGGTCTCAAATCTCGGTCCTCCCGCTGCAGTTTTCCCAAGTCTTCCCATGGCACCTCCGCTGTCTGTTCCACTGTAGTGCGGCGGCACATATTCTGGACGCTTTCCCTCTGGAGGCAATGTTGACACTCAGGTTGGCAGGGGCGCCGGCTCAAGCTGTCCGCGTTACCGTGTGTTAGCCCGGATCGATGCACAATAGTGTAGTGATGTTGCTCTAGTTTACCTATCCAGCGAGCAAGCTGGCCCTCAGGGTTTTTCAGTGACTTCAACCACCGCAATGCAGCGTGATCCGTGCGGATGGTGAAAGTTGCACCGTACAGGTAAGCATGGAAAAAGTCAAGGCTCTTGACTACTGCCAGGAGTTCTTTCCGGGTCACGCAATAGTTTTTCTCGGCTGGGGTGAGCTTTTTGCTGAAGTAGGCCACAACCCGTTCCATGTCGGCACATGCCTGGGATAGCACTCCACCAATCCCCTCATCACTGGCATCACAATCCAGTATAAAAGGGTTAGAGGGGTCTGGGTAGGTGAGTACGGGCGAGCTCATGAGGGCCTCCTTGAGCTTCTCAAAGGCAACCTGAGTTTCCGCTGTCCATTCGCCCCTTCTTCGTCAGGAGGTGCAGTGGTGCAGCAATCGTAGCGAAGTCTTTTACAAACCTGCGGTAGTATGAGCACAGCCCGAGGAAGATCCGCAGCTCCTTCACGTTGGTGGGTGTCGGCCAGTCCCTTACCGCAGCCACCTTCTCAGGATCAGTGCGTACTCCAGCCTCGCTCACGATGTGTCCCAAGTATTGGACCTCCTTTTGGAACAGACAGCATTTCTTCGGGCTGAGCTTAAGGTGTGCAGCTCTAAACCGGGCGAAAACCTCTGATAGCCTTTCCATCTCCTGCTCGAAGGTCTGGCCAAAGACAATCACGTCGTCGAGGTAGATGAGTGCCGTCTTCCAGTGAAGTCCCTCCAGCACCCTCTCCATCAGCCGCTCGAACGTGGCCGGCGCGTTGCATATGCCAAAGGGCATGACCTTAAACTGCCACAGGCCTTGACCGTAGGAGAAGGCTGTTTTCTCTTTGTCCTGTTCCGCCATTTTGACTTGGTGATACCCAGACTTCATATCCAGTGTTGAAAACCACTTGGAGCCCACCAAAGCGTCGAGCGTGTCGTCGATCCGTGGGAGTGGGTATGAATCCTTGATGGTGAGATCGTCGAGGGCTCGGTAGTCCACGCAGCACCTGAGGGAACCGTCCTTTTTCCTGACGAGCACTACAGCAGACGCCCACGGGCTGCTGGACCGCTCGATTAACCCCTGTTGCCGGAGATCATCCATCACCTCATCCATCTCCTTGCGACGGGCTGGTGCCATCCTTCGAGGAGCTTGCTTCACTGGGCGGTGGCTACCTGTGTCGATGTGGTGCTCTACCAGGTCCGTACACCCCAAGTCCAGGTCTCCTGTGGAAAACACATATGCATTCCTCACGAGAAGCTCCCTGAGCTGTTCCACTTGGGGCTCCTCTAGACACTTGGAGCTCCTGTCAAACAGGTCGCGCAGGTAGTCAGGCAGCTCCTCCTGGGGCTTCGTCAGGGTTCTCCTGCAGACACAGGTTCTTGGTTTCTGGTCGATCTCTTTGCACAACCCCACCATGGTCCCTTGTTTTATTTTCTTTGGGCTGAAGGAGACATTGGCCACGATGACAGGCACTTCCGCTGCAGCAGGGTCTACCAGAGTACTGCCTACAATCATCCCGTTTTCTACCGGGCATCGACTTCCACTCTCTACCACACACAGGCTAGCCGGGGGGGCACCCGTAATTTGACAGGGTAACAGCATCTCCGACCTCGGAGGAATAATGGTGGTGCGCTTGACCGTCACTGGCAGGTCTTCCTTGTTCACAGTCGTCAGTGGCACCCTCCTTCCTCCTACAGTCAGCTGGTTAGCGCGGAAGTCCAGCTCGCACCTGTGGGAGACAAGATAATCCATACCTAGGATGCAGGGGTCATCCATGTCGGCCACGTACACAGAGGAACTCTTCCTTTCCTCCGAGCTCAAACTTCACGTCCACTGGGCCTCTGAGCTCTGCGTAGTGTCCTGTGGCTCCGCACAGTCGATGCGGCGTCTTAGGAAGCCGACGATGACTCACTACGTCAGGCCGCACCAATGTGCGTTCCGAGCCTGTGTCGACGACCACAGGCCACAACACTCCGTCAACCTTGCCCTCCACTTGGCAGCTTGTCATGGTGGTTCTCCTGCACACTGATATCTTCGGGGCATGTACAGGACAGACTGGTCGTTGCCCCCGTGAACCAGTCCTTCTTAGTTTCCCGAGTGGTGGTCGCTCGTTGGGGGCACATTTTTCCGACACTCATTCTTCCAGTGCCCCTTTTCTCCACAGGTCCAGCACTTGGGTCCTTCCCTGGGCTTCTTCTTAGCGCCACCTTCATATTCCTTCTTCCTCTTATGGCATTCGTTCTCCTTGTGCCCAACCTTTTCGCAGTACCAGCACGTTCCTTGGAACCTGTCTGTGTCGCTGACAGCGCCCTTTCGTGCCCTAAAGCCAGAAGTCGAGTCGTCCCTGAAGCTTGACAAGCTAGACCTAACAAAGGACTCAAACTCCATGGCACGTGCCAGAGCTTCCTGCATTGATGTTGGCTTAGCTTGGTTCACTTGTATCTTCAGCTGAGGGCTGTCCAGGGCATCGATGAATTGATCACGCAGCAAAACCGTCAGCAGGTCATGGGTGGCACCTGGGTATGCCTTGTGCGCCATGCTCTCAAGGTCCTGAGCGAGTTCCTGAAGAGACTCGCCGCGCCTCCTGTTGCGGGTTCTGAACCTAACCCTGAAGAGCTCGTTCTGGTGCTTGGTCCCATATCGTTGCTCCAGCGCCTGTGCCAGCCCGCTGTAGCTGCCCTTTGTCACATTGTCCAACTGCTCAAACTGAGCGCGGTAAGCCTCCCAGGAGACCTTGCCATCAAACTCCTGAGGCTTCTTTCTAACAGGCGAACCCAGCAGACTCATGGGGCTGGCGGAACTTCTTGCGGGGATAAACTCAGGCGAAACAGGGCTCAAACTACCCCGGACTTGCGTAGGAGAAGCATCTTGGGTACAACTAGCCCCTGCAGGCACTGGCTGTCCGTTTCCAGCCAAGCAGTCTTCAAGGGCCTTCACTCTGTCACTTAATTCTAATATTTCTTTGTGTGTCGTCTCCCGTACCACCTCCATCTCTTGTTGAAGATTTGTGTGTTCTTTCTCCACTTCTATCAGGCGTTGTCTCAAGTTCGTGGTCACATCAGTCATTTCTCTTCGCACTGATTCACTGCCATCTTGTTCTGCTTTTAGCTGTAGCTGTAATCCTGTGAAGCGATCTTCTAGCTGTTCTTTGAGTTCTTGGAGTGTTCCTTCTTGTTGATGCTGTGCTCTTTCTTGTTGTTCTTTGAGTTCTTGGTGTGCTTTTTCTTGTTGTTCTTTGAGTTCTTGGAGTGTTCCTTCTTGTTGATGCTGTGCTCTTTCTTGTTGTTCTTTGAGTTCTTGGTGTGCTTTTTCTTGTTGTTCTTTGAGTTCTTGGTGTGCTTTTTCTTGTTGTTCTTTGAGTTCTTGGTGTGCTCTTTCTTGTTTCTCCCCCTGTAGTCTCAAGGCTTCCAAAAGTTCAGTCAACATGTCGTCCCTCTGGGCAGCTTGGGAACGAGTCTCCATGGCGAAAAAACAAATGGCTACACTCCTGACACCAGTGTTATGCCGGACGTGTTACTTGAGTTCCGTGTCGACGTCAGGAGACTCCGTGGGAGTTGGATATGTAAACACTTTGCACCGCTTCTGTAGTTTAATATTCTTCCTCAGTAGTACACTTCACTCTGACTCTTCACTTACCACTAGCTTACTATGACTGGAACTCCCCTCCCTCGCCCTCTTCTCCTATATATATCCAGAACAGTACAGTCTAGAATGTTACAGTATATTTTAGATCATACAAGAACACGCAGCAAAAATATATGCGAGTTGGCAACACTTCCCGCCTGGCGCCTGGCCGCGCCCCGCGGGGCGCGGACGGCTCGCCTTGCTCCCCGCCCCCTTGCTCGTTTCTCCGGGAGCCTTCTAGAGGCCTATGGTCGCCGGGGGAAGCTTCCAGCACAACAATATTAGCAGCCTAAAGAGCCAAATGATGGAGGAACATTTTGAGATCAACAAAATTACACGATTTCTTAAACTTCTTTTTCTAAAAATATTTTTCTAAAAAGTGTCCGAATCATACCGGCTCTCCCCTATATTGGAGAAGGTATATGGAGAAGGTGAGGGAGAGGACTGGAGGACTGTCTGGCACGGTTACTGGTTGAGGACGAAGAAACGAGAGAGAGTGGGAGGGAGGGGTTGTAGGGATAGATGGTGAAGGGGAAAAGGAGGGAAGGAAGGGAGGTGAGGAAAGACTGGCAGACTGGTTGTTATGTTGGTGGGAGAAGTGATGGGAGGAGAGAGAGAGAGAGAGAGAGAGAGAGAGAGAGAGAGAGAGAGAGAGAGAGAGAGAGAGAGAGAGAGAGAGGGAAATAGGATGGTCACATGGATGGCGTTTAGGGGGTAAATATCCCATTCCCTTTATGATATTAGACAACTTTTGACGCTTCTCTTGTGTTTCCGATATGTGTGTGTGTGTGTGTGTGTGTGTGTGTGTAAGAGGAGAGGAATAATAGAAAGAGAAGTGAAGAGGGAAAAATAGAAGAAACAGCTGCTAGATGATGCTGTCCTTCTGATCATAGTTCCGTACTTTTTACATGTTCTCGAAAGAAAATTACTTCCTAATGTAACAAGTGAAAAGAAGGTGCTCCTTATAAACAATGACATTTGGGAATCACGAATGTCATAATCTAATATTTGTTGGAGCGTCGTCATCCATGTTGTCAGGAACCTGGACATTTCATATATGAACTTAAGCAAACCAATCACAGGGAAGCATTGCAAGGCGAAATTGCTGCGTGGAAGGAAACAGTGCAGGGACAAGCAGGAACAACGAGAGCCCCAAGGCGGTAGGGTTCCCGCTTTCCACACCATCTTTCATTCACATCTTAGTCTTACACAAACTGCAACAACGGCTTTCACCGAGTAGGTAAAAGATTATAATATTTCGCCTCCAAAAGTTCTTCGCCCGAACCTTGAGGCGGACGGGAATGTTTCTTGCGCGGGGTCCGAAGAGGAGGAGGCTGCCGGCCCTGGCCCAGTCGAGGAGCAGGCCGGCGACACCTTCGCGGAAGGGGCCTCCTCCACTGCCCCCTCGTCTCGAGACATTCCGTTGCTTAGACGCCAGTATACAAATGAGTCCGTAAACGATGCCAAATACGTAGAGGACTCAGCCAAAAAGAAACACGACTCAGCACAAGAAACACAAGACTCAGCAAACAAAACCATAGTAACAGTCACCTCAAATAACCCAAAACGAGGTGGGTGGGTGAGTAGGTTGGTGGGCGGGTGTGGAGGAAGAGGGGAGGGAAGGGAGGGGGAATAGGTGGGTGGGTGTATTGGTGGGTATAGGTAAAGAGGGCAGGAGGAGGGGAGGGGCATGGAGGCTCGCAGTGGGGGTAGGTCTTTAATAACTACCTTCCCGCTCACCTCCCTCCCTCCCTACCTACCTAAATACCTACCTCCCTACAACCTCCCTACCTACCAGCCTGCCAACCAACCTCCCTCTCTCCCTGCCTCTCTCCCACACGCCTGCCTACCATCCTACCCGCCCACTTGCGAACCTGCAACACACCTCCCTCAAAACACACTGACTGGCACACACAAACACAAGACTGAGTCCCTCAAAACACAATGACTGGCACACAAACACGCAAGACTGAGTCCATTAAAAACACACTGACTGGCACACAAAACGCGCGGGTCCGAAGAGGAGGAGGCTGCCGGCCCTGGCCCAGTCGAGGAGCAGGCCGGCGACACCTTCGCGGAAGGGGCCTCCTCCACTGCCCCCTCGTCCCGAGAACAATGCGCACGTAAACGATGCGAAACACGTAAAGAATGCGCCCGTAAACAATGCGAAACACGTAAACAATGCGACCGTAAACGATGCGAAACACGTAAACAATGCGACCGTAAACGATGCGAAACACGTAAACAATGCGCCCGTAAACGATATGAAACACGTAAACAACGCGACCGTAAACGATGCGAAACACGTAAACAATGCGACCGTAAACGATGCGAAACACGTAAACAATGCGACCGTAAACGATGCGAAACACGTAAACAATGGGACCATAAACAATACGAAAAGCGTAAACAATGCGACCGTAAACGATGCGAAACACGTAAACAATGCGACCGTAAACGATGCGAAACACGTAAACAATGGGACCATAAACAATACGAAAAGCGTAAACAATGCGACCGTAAACAATGCGACCGTAAACGATGCGAAACACGTAAACAATGCGACCGTAAACAATGCGAAAAACGTAAACAATGCGACCGTAAACGATGCGAAACACGTAAACAATGCGCCCGTAAACGATGCGAAACACGTAAACAATGCGACCGTAAACGATGCGAAAAACGTAAACAATGCGACCGTAAACGATGCGAAACACGTAAACAATGCGACCGTAAACGATACGAAACACGTAAACAAAGCGACCGTAAACGATACGAAAAACGTAAACAATGCGACCGTAAACGATGCGAAACACGTAAACAATGCGACCGTAAACGATGCGAAACACGTAAACAATGCGACCGTAAACGATGCGAAAAACGTAAACAATGCGCCCGTAAACGATGCGAAACACGTAAACAATGCGACCGTAAACGATGCGAAACATGTAAACGATACGGATTTATGCTATTCGTTGTTGTTATTATTATTATTGTCATTATATGTATTCCGTGTGGTTAACAGTGATAAATGAATGACACCTATGTAAAATATAGATGGATTACCATTAATTAACCTAGGGTTATGTTACTATATTTGTATGCTATGTTTGCTTCAGTATTACACGATGCCAGTGGTTAGGTTCATCACATTAAGGAACTTGTTTATCCCAAAGCATTTCTTCACACTGTGGTCTTGCAGCAAGCAGTACTGGGGAAACAGTTGTTATGTCCCGGCAGTTAGCCAATCGGAGCATATACACAACAAATAGGATGTATAAAAATACGCTTTAAAACAAATCAGCTTTTATTTGTTATTGGCGTCCATGACAAACTGTCTGAGGTGAAAGCTGCATACAGACTCGTAGCCTGAAGAAAAAGTCATATTGCTTCAAATAAAATTCATGAATGTATAACAGTATACAGGTAGCAGTAGACGCATGCACACATACGCACACACATATATACTCGAAGAAACTTCTTTATTTTTTATTTTTTACAGCAAAGGAGTCAGTTCAAGGGCATAAAAAACGGAAACAAATATGAAAAAAAGCCCGCTAGTCACTGTTCCTATAAAGAGTTAGAGGAGTGGCCGAAAGATAGGTCAATTTCGGGAGGAGAGGTGTCCTGATACCCTCCTCTTGAAAGAGTTCAAGCCGTAGGCAGAAGGAAATACAGATGAAGGGAGATTGTTCCAGAGTTTATCAGCGTGAGGGACGAAAGAGTGTAGATGCTGGTTAACTCTTGCGTAAGGGATTTGGACAGTAAAGGGATGAGCTTGAGTAGAAAGGCGTGTGTGGCGAGGCCGCGGGAGGGGGGGAGGCATGCAGTTAGCAAGTTCGTAAAAGCAGTCAGCATGAAAATATCGATAGAAGATAGAAAGAGAGGCAACATGACGGCGAAATTTAAGAGGTAGAAGACTATCAGTAAGAGGAGGAGAGCTGATGAGACGAAGAACCTTAGACTCCACTCTGTTCAAGAGAGCTGTGTGAGCGAATTCCCCCCACACGTGAGATGCATACTCCATACGAGGGCGGACAAGGCCCCTGTAAATGGATAGCAGTTGTGCGGGGGAGAAGAACTGGCAGAGAGGGTACAAAACGCCCAACCTCAAGGAAGCTGATTTAGTAAGAGAGAGGATGACCAAGAGTCAGTTAGGAAGGCAAGGAGATCATCAGTAGAACGCCCCTTGCGTTGAATCTTCCTGTTAAGGATTGATTCAAAAGCTTTAGATAGACAAGAAAGTAAAGCTATGGGACGGTAGTTTGAGGGATTGGAACGGTCACCCTTTTTAGGCACAGGTTGTTTGAAGGCATACTTCCAGCAGGAAGGAAAGGTAGATGTTGACAGGCAGAGGCGAAAGAGTTTGACCAGGCAGGGTGTCAGTACGGAAGCACAGTTTTTAAGGACAATAGGAGGCACTCCATCAGGTCCATAAGCCTTCTGAGGATTGAAGCTAGAGAGGGTATAGAAAACATCATTCATAGGAATCTTAATAACAGGCATAAAGGAGTCAGAGGGGGCATGAGTAGGAGGAATATGCCCAGAATCGTCCAGAGTGGAGGTTTTAGAGAAAGTTTGAGGGAAGAGTTCAGCCTTAGAGATAGATGAGACGGCGGTGCTGCCGTCAGGACTAAGGAGAGGAGAAAAAGATGAAGAAGTGAAGTTGGAGGAGATGTTTTTGGCTAGATGCCAAAAGTCCTGGGTAGAATTAGAAAAAGCAAGGTTTTGGCATTTTCTATCATTGAAGGAGTTTTTGGTGAGTCGAAGAATAGATTTGGCACGATTCCGGGCAGAAATGTAAAGATCATGGTTAGCGGGAGTTCGAAGGCTCTGGTACCTTTTGTGAGCTGCCTCTCTATCTTTGACAGCACGAGAACAAGCGTGATTAAACCAAGGCTTGAGTAGAGAAAGTACGTGGAATGTATGCCTCCATTCCAGAGACAATCACCTCTGTGTTGCGCTGGGCACACACAGAGGGGTCTCTATCCTGGAAGCAGTAATCATTCAACGGGAAATCGGAAAAGTACATCCTCATGTCGTCCCACCGAGCTGAAGCAAAATGCCAGAAGCATCGCCTCTTCGGTGGGTCCAGAGGGTGTACAGGAGCAATAAGACAAGATACAGAAATAAGGTTGTGATCGGAGGAGCCCAACGGAGAGAACAGTTTGACAGAGTAAGCATAAGGGTTAGAGGTAAGGAAAAGGTCTAGTATGCTGGGCCGGTCTCCAAGACGGTCGGGAAGACGTTTAGGGTGCTGAACCAACTGCTCTAGATCGTTGAGGAGAGCAAAGTTGTAGGCTTGTTCACCAGGCTGGTCAGTGAAAGAGGATGAAAGCCAAAGCTGGTGGTGAACAATGAAATCTCTCAAGATGGAGATTTCAGCGATGGGAGAGTGGGTCAAGATGTACTCCACTTTAGGGTTCAGGTAGTCAAAGAATTTTACATAGTTGGTAGAGTTAGGTGAGAGATAAATAGCACAGATGTATTTAGTAATAGAATGGCAATGAAGTCTTAGCCAGATGGTAGAAAATTCTGAAGAGTCAAGGTCGTGGGCACGAGAGCAAGTGACGTCGTTGCGCACGTAGACGCAACATCCAGCTTTAGATTGAAATTTAGGATATAGTAGGAGGGAACAGAGTAGAGACTGCTGTTAGTAGTCTCAGAAACCTGTGTTTCGGTGAGGAAGAGAAGGGAAGGTTTAGAGGAGGAGAGATGGTGTTCCACAGAATGAAAATTAGAGCGAAGACCGCGAATATTGCAGATATTGATAAAAAAAAAAGAGGTTCGAGGAGTTATCAGGACACCTCTCAAGTCGGCAGCCAGAAGGGGAGTCCTCCCTGGGGGAATTTGTGGTCCCCCTCCCAGGCGGGGACTCCGAGGCATTGTTTTGGTACCCCATTTTAAATTTTGAATTTTGGGAAAAGGTGTGTGTGTTGTGTGAATGTAGTGTGGTGTGGATAGAGAGAGAATCCGTCTTTAGAGAACATGCTGAAGTTTGGAGGGCTTCAGCACCCTCCTCACTTCCCATATATACCTCACCGGGAGTGGCTTGCGCCCGTTCGGTAGGCGTCTTCCTACCTACTCCAGCCATATCCTGTCCATCCACCACCCTTGTCAATGACTGCTTGAAGTCGTCGTCTCATGTTTCTCGTGTGGCGTCTAACAAGGTCTGGCTTACCCCGGAATACCTCCCAAATAAAACCTCACGAGCGTGAGGCTAAAGTTCCGGAGATGTGCGCTCTAACTGAGGCTCCCGCGTGTTTACCATCGAGCCTCAGATATTTTCAATGGGGTTGCAATCTGCCTCCTTACTAGTCTATGGCAGGAATTGGAACTGAGGGTGGTCCTGGAATATCACTGTCCATGAATTTATCTAATCTATTTTTGAATGTGACAATTGAATTGTCTTTCACCACATGACTGCTCAGTCTGTTCCATTCATCTCCCACTCTGTTAGTAAACCAATTTTTGCCTATGTCCCTGTTGAATCTGCATTTATCCAGTTTAAACCCATTACTACGTGTCCTACCCGGTTCTCTTACCAGCAGAACCGTAGTACACGTAGTTATGGGTTTAAATTGGATAAATTCAGATTCAACAGGGACATAGGCAAAAATTGGTTTACTAACAGAATGGTAGATGGGTGGAACAGGCTGAGCAGTCATGTGGGGAATGCCAATTCATTTGTCACATTCAAATATAGATTAGATAAATTCATGGACAGTGATATTAGGTGGGGTTATATTCACTGGAGCTTAGGTTCAAAGAAGCTGCCTTGTACAGGCCCACCGGCCTCTTGCAGACTCCTACGTTCATATGTTCTTATGTTCTTCTGTAATGTCAGCGCAAGGACTGTCAGACGACGATTGCACAGTGAGGAAGTGCATCACAGGACACCAGCAACAAAGGAATTCCTGACGGACCAGCATCGCGAGGGGCGACTTCAGTTTGTCGAGCAGTATGTGAGCTGCTAGGAAGAATTCTGGGAATGCGTTATCTGGACTGATGAAAAGATGTTTGTGTCCAGGTGTCACGGCAAACGACATTGCAATGCAACCCCATTGAAAATATCTGAGGCTCGATGGTAAACACGCGGGAGCCTCAGCAAAAGCGCACGTCTCCGGAACTTTAGCCTCACGCTCGTGAGGTTTGGGAGGTATTCCGGGGTAAGCCAGACCTTGTTAGACGCCACACGACAAACATGAGACGACGACTTCAAGCAATCATTGACAAGGGTAGTGGATGGACAGGATATTGAGGTAAGAAGTTTCTTCGAGTATGTATGTGTGCGTATGTGTGCATGCGTCTACTGCTACCTGTATACTGTTATACATTCATGAATTTTATTTGAAGCAATATGACTTTTTCTTCAGGCTACGAGTCTGTATGCAGCCTTCACCTCAGACAGTTTGTCATGGACGCCAATAACAAATAAAAGCTGATTTGTTTTAAAGCGTATTTTTATGCATCCTATTTGTTGTGTATATGCTCCGATTGGCTAACTGCCGGGACATAACAACTGTTTCCCCAGTACTGCTTGCTGCAAGACCATAGTGTGAAGAAATGCTTTGGGATAAACAAGTTCCTTAATGTGATGAACCTAACCACTGGCATCGTGTAATACTGAGGCAAATATAACATACAAATATAGTAACATAACCCTAGGTTAATTAATGGTAATCCATCTATATTTTACATAGGTGTCATTCATTTATCACTGTTAACCACACGGAATACATATAATAATAATAACAACAACGAATAGCATAAATCCGTATCGCTTACATGTTTCGCATCGTTTACGGTCGCATTGTTTGCGTTTTTCGCATCGTTTACGGTCGCATTGTTTGCGTTTTTCGCATCGTTTACGGTCGCATTGTTTACGTTTTTCGCATCGTTTACGGTCGCATTGTTTACGTTTTTCGCATCGTTTACGGTCGCATTGTTTGCGTTTTTCGCATCGTTTACGGTCGCATTGTTTACGTTTTTCGCATCGTTTACGGTCGCATTGTTTACGTTTTTCGCATCGTTTACGGTCGCATTGTTTACATGTTTCGCATCGTTTACGGTCGCATTGTTTACATGTTTCGCATCGTTTACGGTCGCATTGTTTACGTTTTTCGCATCGTTTACGGTCGCATTGTTTACGTTTTTCGCATCGTTTACGGTCGCATTGTTTGCATTTTTCGGATCGTTTACGGTCGCATTGTTTACATGTTTCGCATCGTTTACGGTCGCATTGTTTACGTGTTTCGCATCGTTTACGGTCGCATTGTTTACATGTTTCGCATCGTTTACGGTCGCATTGTTTGCATTTTTCGCATCGTTTACGGTCGCATTGTTTACATGTTTCGCATCGTTTACGGTCGCATTGTTTACGTGTTTCGCATCGTTTACGGTCGCATTGTTTACGTGTTTCGCATCGTTTATGGTCGCATTGTTTACGTTTTTCGCATCGTTTACGGTTGCATTGTTTACGTTTTTCGCATCGTTTATGGTCGCATTGTTTACGTTTTTCGCATCGTTTACGGGCGCATTGTTTACGTGTTTCGCATCGTTTACGGTCGCATTGTTTACGTTTTTCGCATCGTTTACGGTCGCATTGTTTACGTTTTTCGCATCGTTTACGGTCGCATTGTTTACGTGTTTCGCATCGTTTACGGGCGCATTGTTTACGTGTTTCGCATCGTTTACAGTCGCATTGTTTACGTGTTTCGCATTGTTTACGGGCGCATTGTTTACGTGTTTCGCATCGTTTACGGTCGCATTGTTTACGTGTTTCGCATCGTTTACGGGCGCATTGTTTACGTGTTTCCCATCGTTTACGGGCGCATTGTTTACGTGTTTCGCATCGTTTACGGTCGCATTGTTTACGTGTTTCGCATCGTTTACGGTCGCATTGTTTACGTGTTTCGCATCGTTTACGGTCGCATTGTTTACGTGTTACGCATCGTTTACGGTCGCATTTTTTACGTGTTTCGCATCGTTTACGGTCGCATTGTTTACGTGTTTCGCATCGTTTACGGTCGCATTGTTTACGTGTTTCGCATCGTTTACGGTCGCATTGTTTACGTGTTTCGCATCGTTTACGGGTGCATTGTTTACGTGTTTCGCATCGTTTACGGGCGCATTGTTTACGTGTTTCGCATTGTTTTACGGGCGCATTGTTTACGTGTTTCGCATCGTTTACGGTCACATTGTTTACGTGTTTCGCATCGATTACGGGCGCATTGTTTACGTGTTTCCATCGTTTACGGGCGGATTGTTTACGTGTTTCGCATCGTTTACGGTCGCATTGTTTACGTGTTTCGCATCGTTTACGGTCGCATTGTTTACGTGTTTCCATCGTTTACGGGCGGATTGTTTACGTGTTTCGCATCGTTTACGGTCGCATTGTTTACGTGTTTCGCATCGTTTACGGTCGCATTGTTTACGTGTTTCGCATTGTTTACGGGCGCATTGTTTACGTGTTTCGCATCGTTTACGGTCGCGTTGTTTACGTGTTTCGCATCGTTTACGGTCGCATTGTTTACGTGTTTCGCATCGTTTACGGTCGCATTGTTTACGTGTTTCGCATCGTTTACGGTCGCATTGTTTACGTGTTTCGCATTGTTTACGGGCGCATTCTTTACGTGTTTCGCATCGTTTACGTGCGCATTGTTCTCGGGACGAGGGGGCAGTGGAGGAGGCCCCTTCCGCGAAGGTGTCGCCGGCCTGCTCCTCGACTGGGCCAGGGCCGGCAGCCTCCTCCTCTTCGGACCCGCGCGTTTTGTGTGCCAGTCAGTGTGTTTTTAATGGACTCAGTCTTGCGTGTTTGTGTGCCAGTCATTGTGTTTTGAGGGACTCAGTCTTGTGTTTGTGTGTGCCAGTCAGTGTGTTTTGAGGGAGGTGTGTTGCAGGTTCGCAAGTGGGCGGGTAGGATGGTAGGCAGGCGTGTGGGAGAGAGGCAGGGAGAGAGGGAGGTTGGTTGGCAGGCTGGTAGGTAGGGAGGTTGTAGGGAGGTAGGTATTTAGGTAGGTAGGGAGGGAGGGAGGTGAGCGGGAAGGTAGTTATTAAAGACCTACCCCCACTGCGAGCCTCCATGCCCCTCCCCTCCTCCTGCCCTCTTTACCTATACCCACCAATACACCCACCCACCTATTCCCCCTCCCTTCCCTCCCCTCTTCCTCCACACCCGCCCACCAACCTACTCACCCACCCACCTCGTTTTGGGTTATTTGAGGTGACTGTTACTATGGTTTTGTTTGCTGAGTCTTGTGTTTCTTGTGCTGAGTCGTGTTTCTTTTTGGCTGAGTCCTCTACGTATTTGGCATCGTTTACGGACTCATTTGTTCACTGGCGTCTAAGCAACGGAATGTCTCGAGACGAGGGGGCAGTGGAGGAGGCCCCTTCCGCGAAGGTGTCGCCGGCCTGCTCCTCGACTGGGCCAGGGCCGGCAGCCTCCTCCTCTTCGGACCCCGCGCAAGAAACATTCCCGTCCGCCTCAAGGTTCGGGCGAAGAACTTTTGGAGGCGAAATATTATAATCTTTTACCTACTCGGTGAAAGCCGTTGTTGCAGTTTGTGTAAGACTAAGATGTGAATGAAAGATGGTGTGGAAAGCGGGAACCCTACCGCCTTGGGGCTCTCGTTGTTCCTGCTTGTCCCTGCACTGTTTCCTTCCACGCAGCAATTTCGCCTTGCAATGCTTCCCTGTGATTGGTTTGCTTTATAAGTTCATATATGAAATGTCCAGGTTCCTGACAACATGGATGATGACGACGGGCTGATGAAGTACTCACGCCAGACGCGTTAAACATTGTGGTTACCGCTTGTGTCGCAACCTTTCCCTTCCTGGAAACACGTTACCTCAAGAGTTCAGGGACACGAAGAAGAAGAAAATCAATTCATGTCGTGTGCCGCTCTCTCCACTGTAACAAGGGTGTAGTATATGATAGTAGTAGTAGTGGTAGTAGAAGTGGTATTATTATTATTATTGTTATTATTATTATTATTATTATTATTATTATTATTATTATTATTATTATTATTATTATTATTATTAGTAATTATTCATATTGTTGTAGTATCCTCTCCACAAGTATGTATAACTTTTCCTTACCACCTCTCTCTCTCTCTCTCTCTCTCTCTCTCTCTCTCTCTCTCTCTCTCTCTCTCTCTCTCTCTCTCTCTCTCTCTCTCTCTCTCTCTCTCTCGGTGGTCACACTTAACATATGAACCTGCTCTTAATTTTTTTAAAGCAACAAAGAAAACTCGCTGGAAAATAAGGAATAATTAATTATTTTCAGGCACACAGTAACCTAGCTAACTATCTTAAAACGTCCTATGCAATAAGTGTACTTAACTGTAGGTGAGCGTTTTAACCAGTTATATGCCTGCTCGGCTTGCCTGCCTAACTATTTCGTAGCGCCTATGACAACAGGTGTAATGTCTATCAAACTAAAGAAGCCTTAATTATTTGCACATGAAGTATTCATTCTGAAGTAGAAAGTATTATGAATTCATATAAACCATGATAGTAAAATTATAATATATAATGATTCGGGTCTGACGAAAATTCAGTATTTCCATGAAACAATAATTCAGTCCTGTTATCACTTATAATCTATCCCTCCCAACGTACGAGCAGCTCCTGTCGCCTACCAAGTCCGCCGTCCCTTGCTCCTTCACTCCTCCCCTTCCCAACACCCTCCTGGTCTTCACCCCGAGGCCCCGCTCTGCCTCCTCCTGTAGCAACATCTCTCATATTATTGCGCCAGTGGGAGAGTTCCACCGTTTTCAGATTCACCGTCAGGTAAAAGGTGGTCACAGCAATTCTTTGATTGTAATCATAGGCAATGATAAGGTTATAATGGTTTGTTATCCTGGCCGTCAGAAAATATCATATGGTTCTTGAGGGTTATCGAGTCACGATTACAAAGCATGTGTTGCATGTGATTAAAATACGAATATATTGTGGAATATAAGTCATATTCCATAATCACCAAACGCTTTTGCACTGTCAGGCGGGACATGGCTTACACACCACCAACAATCCTACACAGAAGCAACAATAATAACCGCGTTCGATTCGTCCCAGCGACTGATCGAAGCAAACCTGGTGAAGCTTCATGCTCATCAGTGTTACCATGTCCAGAGAGCAACACACCCCCTCGCGGGTGGCTGAGGTGTTTCTGTTCCATGTGTCCACCACTGTACGACATATTTGATGTCAGGGGTGTTGCGGAGTGTGCCCGCTTGATGGCAGAACCAGTGTAGCAGCCTTTCCAGATGTGTGATAATCATTCCAAAAATACGATAATCAAATCAGCGTTAAAAAAATCGATTTACCCCATAGTCTTCTTGATTTCCCCTTTCAACTCGCAAAGAAAACATTAATAATTATCAGTATTAACAATAACTATAATTGGATATCGTTATTTGTATGCGTGCGACTGTTGTGAGTAGTGGCGGATCTAGAAAAAAAAATAGGGAGGGGGCACTTGGCACTCGGCTCGCAACCGAAATTTCTCGGATGAATAGAGATTTTGGGTTCTATTCCCGGGCAGAGTGAGAGTTAAAAAGGCTTTCTCTCTTTACACCCCAGCCCCTGCGCCTCCCTGGCTGAGTGGTTTCTGCGACCGCCTACCTCTCCTCGGGGCACTGGTTCGAGTCCGATTAGGTGCCTTCGGCACAGCCCACCCAGCTATTGCTCCTGATCATCCCTCCTTTCGGGTTGGTCGATAAAGCGGTACCTGGGGAAACTTGGGGAAGGTAAATTGTGGGAATCCTGACGGCATAGGGCCAAGTGTCCCTGGAATAGTGGATACGAGTCCACCACAGGCTCAAAAGGTCAAGGAGGCGGAAATGAGCACTGATGCAACGCGCAGCAATATCGCATGCTCCCCACTTTACCTACGAGTATTGCTTTATTAAGCAGACACAGTAGGCTAGTTTTTGGGTTACTAATTTTCCCATCCCAGCCTGTCCTCCATATTGTACTTCTGAAATATGTTAGATTACAAGAGGAGCTTCATTAGCTTTATTTGTGAGATGAATGTGGAAGAGAGGCTGGAGGAGGAGAAAATATTTGCTCTTGAGTTTACTTACACGATGTAATTTGTATTAGCAGTGCTTTGGTAAATAAAAAATAAATAAAAATATTTGTGAAGTGTTGAGCCACAGTAATGTATTAGATAACATTAAGCTACTTCTTTTTAGGAGGAACTCACTGGTACATTAAAACTAATTAGTACTTCTCTGTATCATAAGGGACACAAATTTTATGACAAAAGGAATGACTAAATAAATAAATCAATCTCTCTCTCTCTCTCTCTCTCTCTCTCTCTCTCTCTCTCTCTCTCTCTCTCTCTCTCTCTCTATGCCCAGGTCCCCCCCCCCCCCTGGATCCGCTACTAGTTGTGAGTAAAAAAAACTGTAAATACAGTGTTCTGAGTTCGACAATCTGGTAACGTCGTACTGACCTGTCTTCCCCTCAGCCCTCAGTTCAAACGATAACAACCGCCTGTCAAAGTCATGACCCGAGGAGTCCGCGTTCAACCGGTGATACAGTGTCCTTGGTGCTGAGGAAGTTTCACGTGAACTCTACACGTCTTACCATGTGCCTGCTGCCCTACGTAACACCCAGGAACTCCCCGCAGGAAGAAATAAAGGTAAGAAGTCCACCTCCACCCCACTGAGGACCACCTCCACCCACTCTCACTCACTCCAATAGGTACAGAGACATCGGTATTTCTCATTCATTTTCTCACTTTAAACTAGCCAAATTAAGCCAAACCAGGTGTAGTAGTAAAATCATTCTCACATCATATTCATCACTATCATCTTCACAATCATCACCACCATCGTCATCACCATCATTATCATCTTAACGTTTTAGCTCAATCAACCGTTTAATATTCTCCCTTCGCCTCTCTCTCTCTCCTCCCCTCCTTCAACGGCCCCCTTCCCCCGCTCTCCTTTCCCCCCTTCCTCCTTCCCCTCTCTCCCCTTGATCTTCTCTCCCCTTTCCTTCTCTCCGTTGAAGTGGCTCTCGTAATGTGAGTGTTTTTCCCACTGCCTCTTGAACGGAAGGGCGTGGGGGGAAGGGGTGGGGGGGCTGGTCAGGGAGGGGGCAGGGTAATCTAATATTTACGGAGTGCACTGAGGGGGGAAGGAGGGGAAAGGGATGAGAGAGGGAGGGGAGGAGGGAGGGATGAAGGGGAAAGTGAAGAGGAGTGGAGAGGCTAATGATATATTTTAAATGATATTCTTTTTTCACATCCCAATATTACGCGGGTTTTTTGTTTTTCTTTGCTTTTTCTTTTCCTTTCTTCTTTCTTTCTTTCTTTTTTTTTCTTTTTCTGTCTTCCTTCCTTTCTTTCTTTCTGTAATGTATGTATGTATGTATGCATATATTTGTTTGTTTATTAATTTATATATCAGGCTTATCAATTTTGATTATTTTGTTCCTATTTACTTATCTATCTACTTACTTATGTGATTTATCGATTTCTGTTTATTTATAACCCTTCGTTTGCTTCATCGACGAGTTATATTATAAAATTTTTGGCGATGTTTGTTTCCTTGGAGAATTTTGGGGCGAATTGGCGTCTTGTTATTGTCATTCTTGCTATTATTGTTCTTGTAATTGTTGTTGTTGTTGTTGTTGTTGTTGTTGTTGTTGTTGTTGTTGTTGTTGTTGTTGTTGTTGTTGTTGTTGTTGTTGTTGTTCTTCGTCTTCGTCTTCGTCTTCTTCTTCTTCTTCTTCTTCTTCTTCTTTTTCTTTTTTTTTTCTTCTTCTTTTTCTTTTTCTTTCTTCTTTTTCTTTTTCTTATCCTTTTTTTTTCTTCTCCTTCTTCTTTTTCTTCTTTTTTCTTCTTTTTCTTCTTCTTCTATATGTAATCACCTTTACCATTATTACTATCAATGTTATAAGCAAACAGACTTCTGGAGCTTCGGAGGCACTCACGCAGGGTTCAAGGTGTGCTAATTACTGTTAATGAAGTGTACAGGTAGTTAGATGGCGCGTAATAATTAACTCCCTCCTAGATACTCCAGATGGGCCGCCGTACCTAACATCTTCTCCACCTCCTCCTCCTCCACCTCCTCCTCCTCCTCGTCCTCCTCCTCATCATCATCATCATCCTTATCTTCCTCTTTTTCTTATTACTGTTGCTATTATTATTTTTATTCTCGTTATTCTTATTCTTATTTTTTTCTTTTTATTGCTATTATTATCATTATTATTTATTGATGGTGGTTCTAACGGTGCTACTACTACTACTACTACTACAACTACTACTACTACTACTACTACTACTACTACTACTACTACTACTACTACTACTACTACTACTACTACTACTACTACTACTACTACTACTACTACTACTACTACTACTACTACTACTACTACTACTACTACTACTACTACTACTACTACTACCACTACTACTACTACTACTACTACTACTACTACTACTACTACTACTACTATTACTACTACTACTCTCTACTACTACTCTCTCTCTCTCTCTCTCTCTCTCTCTCTCTCTCTCTCTCTCTCTCTCTCTCTCTCTCTCTCTCTCTCTCTCTCTCTCTTCCCCTAGTCTTTTCTTTTATCCAGTATCCTTCCTCGCTTTACCCTTCCTGGCACCCCTTCCCTTGTTTTCCTCCCCCTTCGCCTCGCATTCTCTTCTATTTTCCTTTCTTTTCCATTTTCCTTTTTGTTTCGTCTTGTTTTCTGCTCCTTTATCTTCTTTTTCACTTCTTATCTTACCCTCCTCTTGTGTCATCTGTTCTCTGTTTGCTCCTCTCTTTCTTTCTCTTTTTTTCTCTTCTCGCTTTTCTCTTTTCTTCACTTCTCTCTTCTCTTCGATCGTATATTGTTAGTTTCTTCTCTCGTATCGTATTCGTATTCGTATTCGTATTCGTATTCGTAGTAGTAGTAGTAGTTGTTGTTGTTGTGATGGTAGTCGTTGTTCTGTTTTTGTTCTGAGTAAACGATAATCTTGTAATGGAGTTATCATATATTTTTTTATTTTTTTATTTTTTGGTGGTGGAGGTGGTGGAGGTGGTGATGATTGTGGTGATGGTGGGGGTGGTGTTGCTGTTGATGGAGGAGGATGAGGACTTTGTTGTTGTTGTTGTCGTTGTGTCCTCTCCCGTCCACAGCCTTTTATGGACCGTGATTCTGATAAGCCGCGGCAGTCCTTTGATCAGTGTGTGTGTGTGTGTGTGTGTGTGTGTGTGTGTGTGTGTGTGTTTGGGGTTTGGATTGGTCATTACCCCGGTCATTAAGTTTCAGTTGAGTGTGGCTGGCATGACCCTCCCCTCCCCTCCACACCGTAAAATGCTGCGGCCTCTAGTGTAGCCAGTTGCCCTCCACGCCATGACCTTGAGTGACTGACCTTTTGTGACCTTCCATCGAAACCACATCAAGCTGCGACGCTCAAAAGGCTGCTATACCTTCCATTGTCCTCACTTTAATTCAATGTCTTACTGTTATTGTCGCCTCTCATTAGCGTGTGATCTTAACTGGCCCGCTGTCACATTCCTAAAGTGTCTGCGTGACTGGCACCGCCCCAAGCCGCTGAGCCGTGGTTGACGCGCGGGTCGTGGCTCACAAACTAACCACGCAATACTCTTCTAACTATTCTCAGTGTATTTCCCGACAAGAAGTAGTGGGTTCCATAATTCGTGCTCAAATAGTGTATTCGTACCCTGTTCTAACCTAACCTAACCCATCGTAACCTGAAACTAACCTAACCTAAACCTAACCTAATCTAATCCATCTTAACCTGAAACTAACCTAACCTGAACTTAACCTAACCTAACCCATCTTAACCTGAAACTAACCTAACCTGAACTTAACCTAACCTAACCCATCGTAACCTGAAACTAACCTAACCTAAACCGGGCCTAACCTAACCCATCGTAACCTGAAACTAACCTAAACCTAACCTAACCTAACCCATCTTAACTTGAAACTAAGCTTACCTAAACCTAACCTAACCTAACCCATCCTAACCTGAAACTAACCTAAACCTAACCTAACCTAACCCATCTTAACTTGAAACTAAGCTTACCTAAACCTAATCTAACCTAACCTAACCCATCCTAACCTGAAACTAACCTAAACCTAACCTAACCTAACCCATCTTAACTTGAAACTAAGCTTACCTAAACCTAATCTAACCTAACCTAACCTAACCCATCCTAACCTGAAACTAACCTAACCTAAAACGGGCCTAACCTAACCCATCCTAACCTGAAACTAACCTAACCTAAAACGGGCCTAACCTAACCCATCGTAACCTGAAACTAACCTAAACCTAACCTAACCTAACCTAACCCATCTTAACCTGAAACTAACCTAACCTAAACCGGGCCTAACCTAACCCATCGTAACCTGAAACTAACCTAAACCTAACCTAACCTAACCCATCTTAACTTGAAACTAAGCTTACCTAAACCTAATCTAACCTAACCTAACCTAACCCATCCTAACCTGAAACTAACCTAACCTAAAACGGGCCTAACCTAACCCATCGTAACCTGAAACTAACCTAAACCTAACCTAACCTAACCCATCTTAACTTGAAACTATGCTTACCTAAACCGGGCCGGGTGCCGAACATGCCGCAGTTCAGGAATATGAGGCGGGGCAAGCTCGAAATTCCGTGACCTTGGGAGCGCGCAATCTTGAACAGACTTGTCCCTAACGAGTTTAGCGAACAAGAAAGTCGTCCTGCTGGAGATTAATCAAACCAACTTGCTCATAGAGTCCTTTCCTTCCTTCTCCTCTTTTGTTTATGATTTATCTCCCTCCTTTTTTCTTTCCTCCATATTTTTTCCTGTTTTCCTATTGTTTTCCTCTTCTCGTCTCTCCACACATTGTATTCCTTTCGCATCCATTCAATTTTTCTTCCTTTTTTTGTCTCATGATTTCTTTCCTTCTTTCCTCCCTTCCACCACCAACTTTTTCTTTCCTTTTTTTTCCCTTCCTCTCGTCTCCTTTCCTCTCCTCACATTTTATTCCTTTCGCATCATTTCAATATTCCTTCCTCATTTATGTCTCATGATTTCTCTCTCCCTCTCTCCTCCTATTTTTCATATACTATTTTTCAGATTTTCTTGTTGTCTTCCTCTTTTCTCCTCTCCTCTCCTCACATTATAATTTATTCCTCTTGCATCCATTCAATTTATTTTGCATGTTTTCTTTTCCATTCATTTTCTATCCGTCTCATCCCTACACGTTTATCTATACCTCCTTCCTTTTGTCCTTCGCCCTTAGCTCTCCCTTCGCCCTCCCTTTCTTCCTACATCATCAGCTTCTCCTCCCTTCCTATGCTCTCCGCTCTCCCTCCCTTCCTACGCTCCCATGTTCTTCCTTCCTTCCTCCGCTTCCTGTGCTGTCCCTCCCTTCCTTCCTACGCTTCCCACTCTCCCTTCCTTCCCCAAATCCCTTTAGATGCCCCTTCATCAGCATGTCTGTTTCTCCTTCCTCGTCCTAATCCTCTCTCTCTCTCTCTCTCTCTCTCTCTCTCTCTCTCTCTCTCTCTCTCTCTCTCTCTCTCTCTCTCTCTCTCTCTCTCTCTCTCTCTCTCTCTCTCTCTCTCTCTCTCCCTGTATTCGTACCAATTAAAAATGCTACCCCTCGTCCCATTGTTCAGACTAAAAATGATACCCCTCCTAACCTCACTATCCACACTCCGTATTCTCGCATCAGTAACCTAAAGGGAATATTACACTGGGCATATTTTCCGTGGATCTTCAGTCAAAACACGATTTACGCTGGCGTGGTTCTCATATTTGCATGTTTTTTTGACGTGTCCACGATCTTCAAAAGCCACGGTAGATTTCACTGAAGGACGACGGTATTACTCATCATCTTCATCAGCAGCAATAACAACAAACATTTGAGGACCACGCCAGCGGAAATTGTGGTTTGACTGAAGATCCACGGAAAATATGCCCAATGTAATATCCCCTTAAATGGATGAAAAAACCGTCGAACTCTGCAATGATAAGCTGTTTCCTTTAAATAATCACTTCAGTCAGCAATTACCCAACGTACGTATATGTGGTCAACGATGCAGCCTTATAATGATATCTTAAATGGCGAATAATGACCCAGAAACGTAATTTGGTTTGGGATAGCGTAGCGTAGCGGTAATATCAGCACATAAGCGCATAATAGCTCTGATTGTTTATCCTCGAGGAAGGTTTTATTTACGAAAGGAGAAATTTAGAGAGCTGAAAGGAGTGATTATGGAGTAGGAGTAGGAGGAGGAGGAGGAAAAAAATGGATAGTAGTTTTGAAATGTTGAATAATGATATGGAGACCTATCTATCTATCTATCTAACTATCTCTCTATCTATCTATTTATCTATATCTATCTATATTTATCTATACTCACCTAATAGCTTTTTCTCTCTTGCGCTGTCAATCTGTCTATTTCACTCTTGTCTGTCTCTCTGTCTCTCTTTCTTTCTTTCTTTCTGTCTGTCTGTCTGCCTGTCTCTGTCACTCTCTCAGATGCCAGCAACTTTTTTTTCTTATATACGTGAAGAATAAAAATAGCTACTTAAGTCTTCCCTCCTTCTCCTCCTCCTCCTCCTCCTCCTCCTCCTCCTCCTCCTCCTCCTCCTCCTTGACTGATAGTCAGAAAAAATAATGGTGGCGTCCTTAGATAAATTTCCTATCTTCCTCTTTTTTCCCTTCCCCCTTTTTTCCCTCTTTTGTTTCTTGGCAGGAGTTACCACCCCGGGGACCTTTTTTTTTGTGGGGGGGAGGGGAGGTGGTGGAGGGGGAGGTAGGGGGGGGCGTTCCTCTCATCATCTCTTCGTTTCTCTTTTATCTTTTCTTTTCTTTTAACTTTTTCTTATTTTGTGAGTTTTTCCTTTTCATAGTTTTGGGTTATTATTATTATTATTATTATTATTATTATTATTATTATTATTATTATTATTATTATTATTATTATTATTATTATTGTTTATACGAATTCTCTTTTATTTTCTATCCCATTGTGCATATTTTTCTTTAATTAGGCATCTCATTTTCCTCTTTTCCTCCTGTTTCCTCTTTCCTCCTCTTCATCATCATCCTTCCCATCCTCCTTCTATTCCTGTTCATTGTTATTTTCTTCTGTTCATTGCTCATCTTCTTTCTCATTTTCCTCTTCCTCTTATTCCTGCTCTTCCTCTTTCATCATTTCTTATTTCATGCTATTGTTTTTTTTGTTTGTTCTTGTTCTTGTTGCTAATCTTTTGTGTCATTCTCCCCGTCCTCCTATTCCTTCTCCTCCTCCTCCTCCTCCTCCTCCTCCTCCTCCTCCTCCTCCTCCTCCTCCTCCTCCTCCTCTTTCTTCATGTTCTTATTCTTAATCGTTTTGGTCTTGCTCTCATTCTTATTCTTTTTTCATCCTCCTCCTTCCTCCTCTACTCGTTTTATTCTTCTTACCTCCAGCCTCATTTTTCTCATTAATTGGATCTTTTTTCTTCCTTCCTTAATTAATCTCTTTTTTCTTCCTCTCTCTTTTTTTATCTCCATATTTTTAGCTCAATTTTTCGTCCTCGTTATTTTCATAGTTCTCTTCCTTATTTACCTTTTTCTTCCTTTCTCCTTTCCTCCTTTATTTTTTTCTTTGCCTCCACTTTCTTTTCCATATTTCCATTTTCCATTCTTCTTCCTCATCCTTCCTGCATCTCTGTCCTATTCCTCTTTCATTCTCTTCTTTCTTTATTATTTTCTTCCGCTCTAGTTTTTTTCTCATTATTTTCATGCTTCATATCTTTCTCCTCTTTACTTGAACTTTATTCTCTTCATTGTGTGCTCTTCCTTTTCTGTCGTTTTCCCTTCTTTTCTTACTTTCTTCCTCCTCCTCTTCCTCCTCCTCCCTCTATCTGTCCTGAATCACACTCATTTCCTTCTTCCTCTCCATTCCCTCCTTTTTTGTGCTTCATATTGGGCTCATCTTTCTTGTCTTTCTCCATCTCTTCTTTCCTTCGTTTACCTATCGCTTTCTTCCTTCCTCCTCTTCTTCCTTCCTACTATACCCTGATTCATACTCATTTCCCTCTTTCTCCTCATTCACTTCTTCCTTATGTTTCCTTATGTAGTTATCTTTCTTCTCTCTCCTTTTTCTCCTTCCTCCGTTTCTCCCTCATCATATTTCGCCGGAATGTGTACTCTCATTTTCCTTCTTCTTCCTCATTTCCTCCTTCCTTAACTCTTCTACGTGTCTTTCTTTTCTCTCCCCTTTTCTTCTTTCCTCCGCTTCTTCCTCATCACATCTTCCTTGAATCTAGTCTGTTATACTCTTTCTTCTTATCTTCCTTCTTATCTTTATTTTCCTCTCCATCTCTCTCTCTACCTCCTCCTCCTCCTCTCATTTCCCTCCTGCCATCCTTCCTTTCTTTTCCTCCTCTCCCTCCCTTCCTCTCTCCTTCTCTACCTCCCATTTCCATTCCATTGCCCCATTATCTGGCCAATTCCGAGGGGATACTGCTGGAGCTGGTGTTGGGAATGGTTGTGAGGTGGTGGTGGTGGTGGTGGTGGTGGATGGTATGCTAAAGGTAATGCTGCTAGGGAGATATGGTGATGGTTCTGGTGGTGGTGGTGGTGGTGATGATGAGCTGCACTGGTATGGTTGAAGATGAACATTTTGGTGGTGGTGGGGGTGGGGGTTGTTATGGCAAAAAAAGATGGTTGTATGGCCGTAGATATGGAGGTGGTGGTGGTGTTGGTGTTGGTGATGGTAGTAGCGATGGCAGTGAGTGTGAAGTTGGTGTTAGTGGTGATGGTGATGATGGTGGTGCTGTTGTTGGTGTTATTGGTGGTGCTGGTGTTACTGTTATTAGTGGTGGTGATGGTATTGACTGTGGTGTTGGTGTCAGTGAGGTTGGTGGTGGTGCATGGTGATGGGATTGACAGTGACAGTGGTGGTGGTGTTTGCAGTGACAGCAGTGGTAGTGATGGTGGTGGTGGCGGTGGTGGTGGTGGCGGTTGTGGCGGCAGGATTGAAGGAAGGGCTCGCTTCTGTCCCTCTCGAGTAATCCTCAGGTAATTGGATCCTAAGATGAGGGACGTCTGGCAAGGAGTGTGTGTGTGTGTGTGTGTGTGTGTGTGTGTGTTGGCGGGTTTTGGTTAAGAATATGAAGAAAGGCAAACACACACACACACACACACACACACACACACACACACACACACACACACACACACACACACAGGTCCCCCCCCCCCAACACACACACACATACACATACCCCCACACAACCCCCCCCACACACAGACCTCTTCCCCCCCCCCCATATCCCCTCCCCCCATCACATACACACACATCCCCCCCTCCCTTCCCTCCCATCCCCCCCACACGAATCGAATCACCCATACGTCTGCCATTGTCCCGCTTAGCTTCTTATTAAACATCATACCATGGGATCGGTTTGCACGTTGATATGAGTCCGGCCAATCCGACAACGTAATGACTACTTGAGTGTAATGAGGGGCTTAAAAACGCTAATGAAACCTTACCCTAATCAGTTTAAATTCGTAGGACCGTCTTTTGTGTGTCCGTTTGCCTGTCTGTCTGTTGGAGTGTGTGTTTGTTGGGCGGGGGTGTGGACATGATCGGTAACACTAACTAACTAATTATGGCGGCTGGTTTTCGCTGGTAGTCAACAATTAATGGCCTGATTATCGCTGATTGAAAGTGAGGGCTGATGTTTAGCTGGTATATGAGGGTTTGCGATGGTGCACACACTCACTCACACATACGCACACTCTCTCTCTCTCTCTCTCTCTCTCTCTCTCTCTCTCTCTCTCTCTCTCTCTCTCTCTCTCTCTCTCTCTCTCTCTCTCTCTCTCTCTCTCTCTCTCTCTCTCTCTCTCTCTCTCTCTCTCCTTCCTTCCTTCCTTTTTCTTCCCCTAACCATCTCCTTCTCCCTTTACGACACTTGTTATCTATCCATCCCTTACTTTTTACTCTTCCTCTGCTTCCCCTTCCCTTCTTTTCCTTTTCCCTCTTCCTTTACGACACTTCTTATCCTCAATACGTACAAAGAAAGACTAAAACAACTTGCATTCTTTGGAGTTTCGTGTTGGGTTATAGATTTGGCTTTACTTTTTTAGTCATATGAGGTTGGTATGTCTTATGGCTTGGGTTTGGGTTGGAGGCGAGAGGGGTTTTCCGTTGAAGTGTAGTGGGGGGGGGGGTGGAGGAGGGACTGGGTAGGGTGGGTGCCTGGGTGGAGTGGTGTGGAGTGGGGGCTGTAGTGAAGTCTGTGGGGGGGTCGAGTGGAGTGGGTGGCCTGACGAGGGGAGGTGACGGGGTGGGGTGGAGTGGGTGGGGTGGGTTGGAGTGAGGTGGGGTGACGGGGTTATATCGAGTCTGGGGTGTGGTTAGTTCTGGTCGTGTCCATTCCATTTGTTCAATAAGTGTCAATTTCCCCTTCTGTGTGTGTGTGTGTGTGTGTGTGTGAGAGAGAGAGAGAGAGAGAGAGAGAGAGATTGTTCCCCCCTTTCCCTTCCCTTTCCATTATCTACAAAATAATAGTGTTTCCCCTATTCCAAAAGTTCCCCTTCCTCCCCAACCCTTTTTTCGCCTATACTTCTTATCCATTCCCATTTTTTTACTCTCCCCTCACTTCCCTTTCCTTCCTTTCCCTTCCCCTTCTCTTGTATCACGCTTTTTTTTTTTTACATTGTATCTTTACTCATTTTACTTTCCCTTCTCTTTCCCTTCCTTTCCTTCTCCTTGCTATTCCCTTTCCCTCTCACGACACTTCTTATCCGTTTTTTCTTCCTTACTTTGCCCTCACTTTTCCTTGCCTTCCTTTCCCTTCCTTTCCACTTCCTTCACCTTCCTCTTTTGCGACACTTCTTATCTTTGCTGTACTCTCTTTATTTTCCCTTCCGTTCTCCTCCCCTCCCTTCCTTTTCCTCTCCCCCACTGACAACACTTCTTATCCATCCCCTTTTCTTTACTCTCCCTTTTCTTTCCTTTCCCTTCCTTCCCCTTCCCCTTCCCTTCATCTTTTACGACACTTCTTATCTTTTAACTCTCTATTTTTCCTTCCCTTTCTTCCCTTTACAGCGCCTTCCTTCCCTTTCCTTCCCCTCCCTCCTTACGACACTACTTATCTTTTTCCTCTCCTTGATCTTTACTTTCCGCTCCCTTCCCCTTTCCTTTCCTTCCTCTCCCTTATCCTTCCTTGCTGTTATCGTTCCCTCCTCCTTCCCTTACGGCACTCCTCCTCGGGTCCATTTTCCTTCCCTGATCCGGTTCATCCTCACAACACACTCAGTCGCTCAAAGGCTCCGAGAAGATTATTTTTAACGTCCGATAACACGAAGTTTGTTTTTTTATGACGACTGACGGAGGCTGTGTGTGTGTGTGTGTATGTGTGTGTCTGTGTGTGTGTGTGTGTTTGAAAGGTGATGGAACCAGAAATCAATTATTGTTTCTTTCAGAGTTTTAGAATTTAATGTCTTTCATCTCTCTCTCTCTCTCTCTCTCTCTCTCTCTCTCTCTCTCTCTCTCTCTCTCTCTCTCTCTCTCTCTCTCTCTCTCTCTCTCTCTCTCTCTCTCTCTCTCTCTCTCTCTCTCTCTCTCTCTCTCTCTCTCTCTCTCTCTCTCTCTCTCTCTCTCTCTCTCTCTCTCTCTAAAATCAACTATTATTTACATATTTGATTGTGAGTTAACTTCAAATTATTATAGTGTTCTTCCTCAGTCTCGTTCACTTACCCATTAATCATTTTTGCCATGCTTCAAGTGACGAGGGTTTCTTTTAAGTATATTTTTCTTTCTCTCTTTTCAGGTACAGTGCGTTGGTGGTGTTCCTTCCGGCTCTGCTTACCTGCCGACTCTATTCAGGTAACCTTTTAATTAAGTTTGTAACCTTTTACCTTCATTTAGATGGTGGACGTGCGTAACCTTTCACATTTTGGCATATGCTTGAAGTCCTTAACATTTTCTTCTAATTCTCAACTCATTTCAAAGTTTTATGTCTATTTGAACTGACAGACTCGTACCAGTTCCTCTTACCTTCATTAAGATGGTGGGCGTACGCATATTTTCACCTTTCCACAATGCTTGAAGCCCTTGACATTTTATTTTAATTTTGACTCATTTCAAGGTTTTCTGCCCACCTGACTTGATAGACACCTGAAATTTATCTCTTACCGTCATTTTGGTGTTGGCCGTACGTAGCCTTTCACCTTTTTGCATATCCTTGAAGACTTAGCGTTATTTGTATTCCAATTCTCGACTTTTATCAAGGTTTTATGTCCATCCGAACTGACAGACACTTGCATATTACCTTTTTACCTTCGTTAAGATGGTGGTCGAACGTAGCTTTTCACCTTCCCACACATGCTTGAAGACCTTAACATCTTTTATTTCAATTCTCGACTCATTTCAAGGTTTTCTGCCCACTTGAACTGATAGACTCTAGCAAGTTATCTCTTACCTATATTTAAATTTTTCCGTTGCCTTTCACTCCTTCACACGTGGCTGAGTCCCTTAACATTTTCATTTCCATTTTCAACTCGTATCAAGACAAATACATCTTCCTTTAACATATTCTTTACCGAAGTTTCTCAAGCGGCGAGGAAGAGAATGTCATGTTTTTCCATCACAAACGTAATATTTTCAAATGATTCTAGACTCACTTTTTATTAATTAGGTTTAAGTAACGAATTATCATATATCTCGACTCAGTTATTAAGTCTGTAAATAATAAATGAATGAAGAAAGAATACAACATAGCTTTTAGAAGTGCTTATATCAACAAAAGGAAATGTAAGAAGGTTTAAGAAGAACAGAAAATGTATTTAGATTCCGAAAAATACAACTAACTTAAAGTATGCACAGAGGATGAAAAAATTCTGACTCTGAACGAAAAACACAGATAAAAAAATCTGGAAATAATAGAAAACACAACAGGAAAGCAAAAGAAAGAAAGAAATCCAACATAAAATATAAAAAAAACTCATGGAATAAATGTGAAGAACAACAACAACGAAATAAAAAAAACTCTGAAAATAATGGAACACACGACGGATAAGAAAAAAAAAAGAAATCAAACTGAAATAAATCCTCCTTGAAATAAATGTGAAATCTTTCGACAAGCGAACCGCCTCAGGGACCAGATTGGTATTGTCAGACGCCTCCACACCGCACCTCGCATCAACTATTTCCAAAGGCCAAAAAGAAAATCAGTTGGGTTTTTATGCGCATTAGTTTAGGTTCGCGGTACAGAAGAAGGGCCACACTACCACCAGGGTCATGAAACTACCCCTGGAAATGCCCAAACTATTTCCAAAGGTCAATCAGGAGATCAATTGGGGTCATATGAGTGGTAGTTTAGGTTCACGGTACAGAAGAAGGGCCAAACTACCACCAGGGTCATGAAGCTACCCTTGGAAATGCCCAAACTATTTCCAAAGGTAAAAAATGGAGATCAATCGGGGTCTTATGCCTAATAGTTTAGATTCGTGGTACAGAAGAAGGGTCAAACTACCACCAGGGTCATGAAAAACTACCCATGGAAATACCCCAAACTCCTTTATACGAAAACCTTGTCAAATATGTGAGCTTGGACGCCGCCGAAATGTTTAAGAATACGACCTTGACCGAGACAACCCACGCCTGAATATGTTGAGGTATCACTGCGGCGAGGACGGAGTGAGGCTGGAGAGAGCGACGTCCCGACCTGATATGCGACGCGAGCTTAGAGAATCTGTCCAAGGTCGCGGTTAAGAATACGACCCTCACCGAGACAACCCACGCTAGGCCTGAATATGTTGGGGTATCACTGCGGCGAGGACGGAGTGAGGCTGGAGCGAGCGACGTCCCGACCTGATATGCAACGCGAGCTTAGAGAATTTGTCCAAGGTGGCGGATTAATTAACCAAGAGTCGGGAAACGTCGCATTTCTCCCGCACAGATTATTCGTTCGCCTCGTGGCCCACCAAGAACACACTGAGGCCCGTACTTTTAATGCTTTCGGCTCTCATAATTAATATTTCCAAAGGACACAAAAGAGAGTAGTCAGGTTCTCATGAGTGTTTCTTTTACGTTCACAGTGCAGAAGCCTTGTCAAACTATTACTAGACTATTAATACTACCCATAAAATTACTTACACAACCTTCTCCACTACGAAAGCCGTATTAAATGTGTGTGTGTGTGTGTGTGTGTGTGTGTGTGTGTGTGTGTGTGTGTGTGTGTGTGTGTGTGTTAGCCCTGAAATGTTTGACAATATGGGCCTTAAGAAGAAACTGATCACCCAACAGTCGATAATCTTTTCCACTCCTGAGAAAAGTGTGGTAAAGAGGGTGTGTTCGCTAATTTGTACGCACTACTTCATTTGTGGTAAAGAGGGTATGTTCGCCAATACGTACGCATTTTTCTGATTAGTAGCTCCTATAAGGGATCAGAAAAGAAGAATATTCCTGGAAATTTAACTGAGGTGTAAAAAAAAGTAACTATGGTCAAACTCCACCCTGACAAGCACTTTTTTCGTACACTAATTAACTTGTTTATGCCTATACAGTTTTCCGTAGTGGGTATTTATTTCTAAGATGAGTACTAAAGGGAGAGGTGCGCACGAATAAGGGCACAAATTCTACCGGGGGACGTAATCCAAACTTATTATTGTATTAACCAGGGTAGAAGAAACAGCAGGTAGTCTCGATCAACCACCACCACTCTGTGCGGATTCTAAGTGACGTCACTACCTAGACGAGAGAGAGAGAGAGAGAGAGAGAGAGAGTGTGTGTGTGTGTGTGAGAATTTAAAGGTATCCTAATGTAATGTAGTCCGTTGCTCGTCAAAGTAAGTTCTGATCCTGGAATGCATTTTCAGCACTATTTTAGTGCCCTCTGCATTAATTTTCCCTGGAGTGTTAGGACAATTCACTCATATAATAATAATAATGACTATAGGGCAAGTGCATTCACATATAATCCAGGGTTCCCATTCCTCTTTAAAGTTTTTGTTCACCAAAGTCTTGGGTATAGACCATGGTGCCCAGTGCAGCTAAGCTCTACACTACAGCTTGGCAGCTTCCATTGTGCTATGGAATGAGGCTACAGCCTTATGATTTATATATATACAGCATATGCAAGGATCTGCACCCACGAACAATGCAACACGAAGGCATATTGTACAAGAGTTTCCCTTGTCACAGATAACGGACAGCTCAGATAGACCTCCTCTAGCCGGTGGCTACGTCAAGACTAAGGTCCCCGCAGCAATCATAGTTATTTATTATTATTTTATTATATTGTTATTTATTATTTATTATTATTATTTTAATTTATTATTTATTACTACCTCTTTCTCGTCTAGATTGTGACGTCACGGTCTGCCTGCGCAGTCCACAGAAATTCTGGTCCAGCGCCCCCCAGCGTGGGAATACCTGGCTTGCCTCCCTTTACCTTGGTATTAACTATTGCTATCTTAATTTCACGTGTAGCCTGCTATTTAATCATTGTCTCATTCTTGGCTGCCCCGGACGACATAAATTTACACTTTCGTAATACAAACTTTTATGAATTTTCTTTGCAGTGAGAGGAAAATAAATATTATTACCTCGAAATCATTCCTTCTGTTCATAAGATATCGTAATGCAGAGGCAGAGGATTTTCTTGGGGAATATACGAGGAGGGAAATATTAAATTGTGATGTTCTTTTCTGCTTCTGTCTCTGTCTGTGTTCTCTCTCTCTCTCTCTCTCTCTCTCTCTCTCTCTCTCTCTCTCTCTCTCTCTCTCTCTCTCTCTCTCTCTCTCTCTCTCTCTCTCTCTCTCTCTCTCTCTCTCTTAATACGGCATAGTTTTTGTCAATTTCGCGCCCTGCTTTATTGGATTTTGCTCATAACGGGTGGACGGGCGGGCAAAGTTATCGTGGTATCGGGGAGTCCGCTGTCACGGCTTTCCGCTGGCGTCCGAGGGTCATATTCCCAATCTCTCTACGGGTATGTGGTTCCTGAGTGAAGACGCTCGGCTGTAGCTGCGAAACTAACCACGGGATGTTCTGGAAAATACTCTCATTGTGATTTCCAGTCCATATTACCTCAAATGATTGCACTTAAACCTAATCTAACTTAACCTAACCCAAAGCAACCTTCCCTGCTCAAGAGTTTCTCCCTGGGCCACGCATTAGCCAATTACACGAAGCAGTAGGGAATAGTCGAATGTTTTGGTCCCGGCGCGCGGCAACAGAAACAGCGACAACAACGAAGGCAGAATAAGTGGAGCAGAATATGTGGAGCAGAATAAGTGGAGCAGAATAAGTGACAGAATAAGTGACAGAAGAAGTAACAGATTAAGTTGAAAAGAGTAAGTGGAAGAATAAGTGGAGCAGAATAAGTGACAGAATAAGTGGCAGAATAAGTGACAGAATAAATGGAAGAATAAGTGGCAGAATAAGTGACATAATAAATGGAAGAATAAGTGGCACCATAAGGGCCAGAATAATTGGAATAATGGAAGAATAAGTGGCAGAATAAGTGGCAGAATAAGTGACAGAATAAGTGGAAAAGAACAAGTGACAGAATAAGTGGAAAAGAATAAGTGGCAGAATAAGTGACAGAATAAGTGGAAAAGAATAAGTGGCAGAATAAGTGACAGAATAAATGGAAGAATAAGTGGCAGCAGCAACAACAACAGCAAAGAGAGAATAAGTGGCAGAATAAGTGACAGAATAAGTGGAAAAGAATAATTGGCAGAACAAGTGACGGAATAAGTGGAAAAGAATAAGTGGCAGAATAAGTGGCAGCAGTAACAACAACAGCAAAGAGAGAATAAGTGGAGCATAATATGTGGCAGAATAAGTGACAGAATAAGTACAAAAGAATGTGGCAGAACAAGTGACAGAATAAGTGGAAAAGAACAAGTGGCAGAATTAGTGACAGAATAAGTGGCAGCAGAAACAACATCAACGAAGGCAGAATAAGTGGGATGCGCCATTTAGCGGGAAGGAAAGCAAAATTTAGAAATCATGAATATGGCGGCAAAATAGTAGTGGAGGGCTTTAATAAACGGATTTTTTTTTTTAGTTCAGACGACATAAGGTACTACAGAGGGAGGGAGATAAATGGTCTATGTGTGTATACCGGTAATTGGGTGATGCAGTTCAACATCGACAAATGCAGCGTTTCAGAATGCAGGGAAATAATAATCGTTGATGTAAATGCACAGTAAAACGCATATCTTTTATCACTTCATTTGAAAGGGCATTTTGGTGTGCGTGTGGGCTTTTACCTCCGGCTCAATCATCACTCTATATAGTTTTACCGCCAGGAAATGCGACGAGAGTGTTTGGATTTGTGTCTGGAATCGTTAGTAATCGTATGTGAAGTTGATGATCCTTCTCCCGAACAGTTCGTGGAGGTGGGTGTGTAGGCGTGTTCCCTCTCCTTAACGGATCACCACCTCCGTTTAGCAGACACATCCACGACTCTTAAATGACTTCTGAATTTTGGTGGAACGAAATTTGCATCTGATCGCTTGTTCCGCTGACGAAAATAAATGTACCCGGAATGTCAAATTAAAAAAAAGATGAAATGAAACAAATAGAAAGTAAATGTATACAGAAACTATTATATTTATGGTATAGGAGACCATCAAAGGCTCCCCTCCAAAAATAAATAAAAATAGGCTCCAAAGATGACACTCCTGCGAAGGTTATATAGAAAAATGCAAAAAAAGAATATCAACTTGGTTCTAGAGGGTGTTTTAATGATTCCTTCTTGATCAATAGTAATAGAAATAATAATAGTTATAGTAATAGTAATAAGAGTATGAACAGTATTAATAATAGTAATAGTAGTAGTAAAGAAAGGAGGAAAGGGACTGTATGGGCGCCAGGCGACAACATTGGTCTTCATATTTCTGTTCGACGAGGATTTTATAAAAGGAACACCACTTAATATTTATGGACAGGGGGACTTAACGCTCTCTCTCTCTCTCTCACACACACACACACACACAAACGTAAAGTCAAACAAAGGGAAAGAATGAATGCAACTTTCTGAAATTAAGTTTGGGCGAGAAAAGTTGTCGAGACGTGCCGGAAATAAATGTCTTATACCACCACCCCGCTGGACGCTCTCCCTTCCTTCCTCTCCCTCCCCGACCTCCTCCCCCGGCGATTTTATTTATCCTATCCTCAGACTTTCTCCTCTGTCCGCCCTCCTTTTCTATCCTTCCCGTTCCTCCACTCTTTCCTCATCCTCAAACCTCCTTCTCTCGACCTCCCCCGGCGATTTTATTTATCCTATCCTCAGACTTTCTCCTCTGTCCTCCCTCCTTTTCTATCCTTCCCTTTCCTCCACTCTTTCCTCATCCTCAAACCTCCTTCTCTCGACCTCCTTTGAACTCCTCCGATGTCCTCCGTTCTTCTTGTCTCTACTTCTCCTTCTTCCACCGTTTTTTTTTTAACCTTAGACTTTTTTCCTGTTTCCTTTTCTTTCCTTCTTTTTCTTTTCTTCCTCTTTCTTATCCTCAGACCTTTCTTTGTGTCCTTTTTCTTTTCTTTTCTTCCCCTTCGTTCATTCTTTCCTTCCCTTCTGGTCCCTCATCCTATGTCTCTTCTTATTCCTACTCCTCTCCTTTCTCTCCACCTTTCCTCCCTTCTCTTTCTTCCCTTCTCTCCTCTTTCCCTAGTTTCCTCTCCTCACTTCCATCTCTCCCTCCTCTCCTCTATATTCCCTTTTTCTCCTTTCCTCCCCCTCCTTTTTCTTTCTTTTCCTACTCTTCCCTTCTCTTCTCTTCTTTTTCCATCCCTTCCCGTCCCCTTCCTTTTCCTCCCCACCTCTCCCACCCCTCCCTTTCCCTCCCTTCCACTCCCCATCCTTTCCTCCCTTCCCCTTCACCCCCCTCAGAAAACTCATCGGAAGGGGATTTATCACACAGAGGTTATCGGAATTCCTTAAGTCTCGTGAGCGGCCATTGTCAAGCATTGTGGAATGGGAGAGAGGGAAGAAGGGAGGAAGGGTAGAGAGAGAGAGGGAAGGAGGGAGAATAGGAGGGAGAGAGGGAGGGAGGGAGGAAAGATGGGAAGGGGAGGGAAGAAGGCGGAGAGAGGGAGAGGGAAGGAAGAGCAAGGGAAGGGAAAGGAAGGAGGGGGTAAAAGATGATGGGTTTGCCGCAGTTTTGGGTGGTAGTGGTGGTGGTGGTGGTGGTCATGGTGGTGGTGGTGGTGGTGGTGTTGGAATCGGTTGCAGTGGTGATTTCTTTGCAATTCTTTATAGTCTTTGTATGTATTTCCTCCTGCCTACCTTCCCCCCCTTCCTCCTCCACTTTATCTCCTGCATTATGTATTTTAAATCTTATGCATAGTCCTTTGCTTCTGGCAGTCCTAGATTTTTCCCCTTCTTCTTAAACTTCAGTTAATTTTGATATATATATATATATATATATATATATATATATATATGTATATATATATATATATATATATATATATATATATATATATATATATATATATATAGTATATATATTACACCAACATAAAATTATTTCCTTTTCCTTCAGAAAAATCCTACCTGACTTTTTTTTTTTTACTTTTTAAATTTTATATTTTTTGCTTGTTTTTTTTAAATTTTTATGATTTTTTTTTGTTTTTTACTCCTTACTCGAATGTCATTTCCATCGCAACCCTCATAACGTTCATCACGCCTCTCATAAGCAGTCTCACGAAGCACGGCGAGGGTAGGGGGCCGCGGCTGGGCGGTGAGGCGGGGCTCTGTGGGGTGGGCGGTGAGGGTGGGGGACTGTGGCTGGGCGGTGAGGCTGGGGGTCTGGGTCTGGGTGGTGAATGTTGGGGGCTGTCAGTAGGGTCTGGGTCTTGTAGGCGGCGCAGGAAGGCCGTGATGGCCCACAGCGGCGGGCGCTGGCTGGGTTCGGGCGTGAGGGCCAGGTCGGCCACGTGGCCCAGCAGGGTGTAGAGGAAGTCGCCCAGGAAGTGCCGCTGCACCGTCTGGATGAGGCGGCCCAGCGCGTACACGTCGGCGGCGAAGGTGACGGTGCCGCCGCGGCACACCTGGGGACACATCCAGTTGTAGCGGTCCAGGTCCACGTCCCTGAAGCCGCTGTTCCGCGCGGGCAGTGAGGCGAGGCCAAAGTCTATGACGTGGGTCTCCAGACCTCCCTGCGGAGTTTGACTCACCAGGACGTTGTCGCCCTTCAGGTCCAGGTGCACCAGGCCAGCGTCGTGCACCTGCTGCAGCTTGACGCTCAGGTCCAGCAGGACGTGCAGCAGCAGGTCCAGGGGGGGGCGGGACTCTAGGTAGGCGTCCAGGGTGAGGCTGGAGCCGCAGAATGAGGTGAACAGGGTGAGGGGCTGTGGGTTCACTCCCAGCAGCACAGGGGCGCCGCCTGCCCCTTGCAGGAGGCACAGAGCGTAAGCCTCAGCGTAACTGTCTTGGTATTTAAACACTTTCCTCACCACCACCTCACCGCCACAGTCAACCAAGTCCACTGTGCCGTAGGCCCCTTCGCCCAGCCTGTTAATCACAGTCACTGGAGGAGGACTGTCCACCCAAGGCAGAGACAAGTTCTGCTGAACTACAAGTTCAGCCAAATCATCTTCCAGTGTAAGGCCCTGAGAAGGTGCCGTGTTTTGTGCTACAGCGTAGCTCGTCTGTATTCGGGCGTCGCAGCTGTGGATGAAATCCAATGAATTCAGGCGATCGGGACGTGCCCGTCTTTGCGTGCTTTTCCGGGCCCGCCAGGCAGCTCGGCGTGGCGGGGGCCCTCGAGCCCCGGCGCCCCGAGCGGGGGGGCCGGGAGGACCGTTGGCGATCAGCAGGGACACTGTGTGTGTGCTGGCCATTCGGTAACTGACACCTTTACAGCTGTACACTGGTTTATATAGGTGGGGAGGCTTGGAGGTAGTGTTGTAGGGAGCTTGGAGGTGAGGCAATTCTTTTGGCTCCTGGCGAGTCTAGAGTTGAGGAGAGGGACAAAGGTGGCATAGCTAAGATAACTACAGGGTCTCGAGGAAGCAATTCTTTTGGCTCCTGGCGTGTCTAGAGTTGAGGAGAGGGACAAAGTTGGAGCATAGCTAAGATAATTACAGGGTCTCGAGGAAGCAATTCTTTTGGCTCCTGGCGTGTCTAGAGTTGAGGAGAGGGACAAAGGTGGAGCCGTAGCCTCCCGCATGCTGACTGTGATCCGATGCGATGAATTAAAAGGGAAACTAATAAGATTTTATGGGATACTTTAATATATTTTTTTAATTTTTACAATTGTTTTGTTTTGGGGTTCCTCAGTTTATTGATAGAGTATTGATCAAAACACGCCATTGGTAAGTCCTCCGCGGTGTGTTTTACGAGGGATTCATTGGTGTGCGTGTGGCCAAGCCGGCGTGTGTTTAGTGACGCGTCTTCGTGTTACACATCTTGGGGCGAAACTAAGGGAGTGATCTTACTGTTATATTTCCCTCTTCGTTTCGCTGCTGTCCTACCCCCTCCCCCCCCATTCTCTCTCTCTCTCTCTCTCTCTCTCTCTCTCTCTCTCTCTCTCTCTCTCTTTTTATTTATACAGATTACGCGTTTATATTACAGAGTTCAATGTAGTGCACGTTACACACAGTTACAGTGTTTTCAGGACAAAGGAAACATGTTTAGTGTTCCCTATCTGAAGGCCCAACTCCTGGGCATTTCATGACGGCAGCCACGCGTTCACCAGCTCCTTGAAGCGCTGCACAGTCATGTTCTCCAGGCATTGCTGCGAGGCAAGCAGTCCATTCCATCAGGTTACATAGGTGTTGATGAACTGCCTCTGGTGATGCCACGTTCTGCAGCGGGGCTGCAGCAGCTCTGCGGGAACTCGGGAGGCTGACCTGGTGGCTACCTTGGCCCACCGGAGGGGCTGCCTCAGAGCCTGGAGGTGATGGACCCGCTGATGATGTATTTTGTACATCACCGTGAGCCCCGCCACGTCACGGCGGCGCTGGAGGCTGCAGAGTCCCGGATGCTGCTGCATGCTGCCGCTGTCCCTGATCAGCCTCGCTGCGCGGCCCTGTACCTTGTCGAGGAGGACGAGGTATTTGTGAGCCGTGCCTCCCCACGCCAGGCACGCGTACTCCAAGGACGAGCGAACTTGCGCCTTGTAGAGGATCTGGAGCCCCTTGCTGTCAAGAAGCCATGACATCCTCCTCAGGGATGCCAGCTTCCCCGAGCCCTCTCTGGCGAATCGCTCGATGTGGGATTTGAAGGTTAGCTTCCTGTCGTAAGTAACCCCCAAAATATCCACCTCTTCCTGGGACGCCAGTGCCTTTCCTTCGAAGGCCAGGGGCAGGGGCTCACTCGACCTGGAGACAGTGAGCAGCTGAGTTTTGTTGGAGGCGGAGGAGGAGGAGGAGGAGCAGGAGGAGGTGAACGAGGAGAAAGAAGAGGGAAAGAATGATACACCACACGTAACAAACCGGTTTTGAGTACAACTATTTCTTTACGCTTCTCTTAGATTAATTTAGTATGACCTTTAAATACGCTGCAAGGCTGATCTTTTCATCCTCTTCCTTTTCCTCCTCCTCCTCCTCCTCTTTATCATCATCATCATCATCATCTTCCTCCTCCTCGTTCTTTTTGTTTTCTTCGCCTTCAATATTCTCATTCTCTTCCTTCTCCTGTTTTTCTTTACTTTCATTTATCTCGTTTTCCATGTTATCCTCCTCCTCCTCCTCCTCCTCATCATCATCATCAGCTTTCCTCCTTTTTCTTTTCCTTTTTTTTTGTTTCTTTGTTTTCTTCGCCTTCCATATCTTAATTCTCTTCCTCCTGCTTTTCTTTACTCTCATTTATCTCGTTTTCCATGTTATCCTCCTCTTTCTCCTTTTACTTCTCCTGCTCCCCCTCTCTTTTCTGCTCCTACTCCTCCTCCTTCTTTTGTTTTCTTCGCTTTCCATATATTATCATTCTCTTTCTCCTGATTTTCCTACACTTTCATTTCCTAGTTTCCCATGTTCTCCTTCTCCTCCTCCTACTCCTCCTCGTGTGGAACGGCTTTACGCGTGGAACGGCTTCAAGGCGCATGGAACGGCTTCAAGAACAAACTCCTTGAGGTAAAAATAAAAACTGTCCCCATGAAGACTACGAGAACAAATAATGCATTACTACCCAAGTTCGACGGGGGATAAATTTAAAGAAGAGAAATTACAACTTGGTAAAGGAAAACAGCACTGATGAGACACGCGAACAGTACCATCAAAGCCTCAGAGCTTGCAGAACTCTCATTCGACAACGTAAACGCGATTATGAAAAGCAAATTGCGCGCGAGGCCAAGTCCAATCCGAAAAAGTTTTTCACGTATATAAGAACCAAAAAGAAGACAAAAAGCAATATCGGTCCCCTTAAAGATGAAAATGACGTACTAATTCAGGAAAGCAGACAAATGGTCGAAATTCTCAACAAAAACTTCGCATCTGTGTTCACGGTCGAGAACACCCAGTCCATACCCGAGGGAATCATGCCACTAGAAATTGGCGCAATTGACGAACGGAACGTGCAAAAGTATCGAACCAAATAAGTCCACCGGACCCGACGACTTGTCACCCAGGCTGCTCAAGGAACTTCAGCAGCAAATCCTCAAGCCACTCACCGCCATCTGTAATCTGACACTACAACAAAACAAAGTTCCCGAAGACTGGAAACAAGCGAACGTAACACCGATCTACAAAAAGGGAAACAAAAGCGTGGCCTTAAACTACAGACCAATCAGCCTGACCTCAGTGGCAGGAAAAGTTCTCGAGAAGATCATCAGAGAAAAACTCGTTAAGTTCCTCGAAGACAACAACATAATTTCCGATGCTCTGCACTGTTTCAGGAACAAGCGCTCATGCTTAACCAACTTACTGGACTTCTTCCAAGGTATCTATGAAAATTGTGATAATCATATCCCCAGTGGTGTTATATATCTAGACTTTCAAAAAGCCTTTGACAAAGTGCCACATGAAAGACTCGTCAAGAAACTTAGGTCGGCGGGGTTAGGCGGCAATCTGACAGCGTGGATCAAGGACTGGCTCACTGGAAGAAAACAGCGAGTTGTACTTAACGGACAGGCCTCCGAGTGGCTCCTGGTCACAAGTGAAGTGCCACAGGGGTCAGTGCTGGGACCCATACTCTTCATCATATATATATCAGCGACATAGAACTAGGATTAAAATCCACTCTTTCAAAATTTGCCGACGACACTAAGGTGGGTGGGAAGGCCCTCACGACAGCAGACTTCGAAATTATCCAGAGAGACCTGGACCAGATCACTCAGTGGTCAGAAAAATGGCAGATGTCCTTCAACACTACCAAGTGTAAGGTAATGCATATCGGATCCAGAAACAGGAACCACACATACCACATGGGTGGCGAAGCACTACAGGTAGTGGAAGAGGAAAGAGACCTCGGGGTCACCATCAGTAGTGACTTGAAACAAACAAAACACTGCAAGTCCGCTTGTAAGAAAGCCAATACAATGCTTGGGTTCATAGCGAGGAACTTCGAATACAAGACGCCGGGAGTTATGTTATCCTTGTACAATTCGCTGGTAAGGCCCCACCTGGAATACGCCGTGCAATTCTGGTCTCCAAATTACAGGAAAGACATTGAATTACTTGAGAGTACAGCGCCGCGCCACGAAGATGATACCATCACTGAGGACAAAGCCCTATGAAGAGCGACTCGAGCTACTCAGCCTCTTTACGTTGGAAAAGAGACGACTGCGGGGAGACATGATACAAGTCTTAAAGTACCTGAACAAGCTCAGCAACGTTGATCACTCCAAATTCTTCACGCTACAAACTAACCTGAGGACAAGAAACAATGGAAAAACAACTCAAGCAAAGCGATGCAATACCGACATCGGCAGGAGTTATTTCTAGAAACAGAGTTATTCGCCACTGGAACAGCCTTCCTGCAGAAGTAGTTAGCGCAGAGACAATCAACTTCTTCAAGAAACGCATCGATCGGCACTTTGCTGCATCGGGAGTGAACTGAATGTGTCCTGGAGGAGGTACACAAGTGCTTTAATCCTTCCCGCAAGCCACTTCCGTGGCTGACGGATTGATAAAATCACTAAAACAGGCAGCCTTGTAATGAGCCAACAGGGTTTCTGCTGCCTGCCCGTCTATGTTCCATGTTTCCTTCTCCTCCTTGTCCTCCTCCTCCTCTCTCTCCAGTATTTCTCCTTATCGTTTGTATCACATCTCTGACTTCCTTCCCTTTTATTCATTCCTTTTCTCTTATCTTATCTCTTTTCCTTTCCTTTCCTATCCACCTCTCCTCTTTTTTCTGGTTTCTCTTCTCACCTCTCCTCACTCCTCTATTATCTCCTTTTTCTCTTCCTTTACTCTCCTCTTTTCTTATTTCTACTCCTCTCCTTCCTCTTCTCCTTTCCTCTCCTCTCCTCTCCTCTCCTCTCCTCTCCTCTTCTCTTCACTTCTCTTAACATAACCTTTACTTTCCTATCCTCTCCTCTCCTCTCCTTTCTCTCCTTTCCTCTCCTCTCCTCACCTCTTATCTACTATCTTCTCTTTTTTCTCAACCTTCCTCCTTCACTTTTCTCATTTCTCCTCTCCCCTCCTTCTTCCTCTCCTCCCTTCTCCTTCCTTCTCCTTACTTCTGAGGTCAGGTAAGGCTAGGCAAGGCAAAGGGGAGGGAGGAGGGGAAGGGGAGAGCATTCACGTTGGTTACCTGGTCAGCTACTTGGCGGTGGACAGGTGTCGGTGGCGGGATTAGTCCTTAATGCATTTCCTATGTGGCCGGCGCGTGACTGTCAGCTTTAGGCTACAGGATGGTTGTGCCTGAATAATTAAAGACTCTAATGGAGAAGTGACAAGGGCCGAAGACACGAAGACGAGCACCGAGGCCACGCGCACCTAACCTAACCTAATCTAACCTAACCTAACCTAACCTATTACCTTTTAATGGAGAGGTGACCATGTAAAATTAGGCTTATTTTTTTTTACAGCAAAGGAATTAGCTCACGGGTAAAAACAAACAAACAGACAAACAAAAAAGTGTGCTGCTCACCCAAATGAAACTGTAAAGAGAGGGCATTTTCGGAGGCTGTTAGGAGGGGGGGGGCGGGTAGAGGGAGGGATGGAGGAAGGGTAAGAGATAGAAGGAAGAGAAGATGGGTTTGGGGAGGTAAAAAGACGGAAAGAGGGAGAGGGAAGGAAGAGTAAGGGAGGGGAAAGGAAGGAGAGGGTAAGAGATGATATATGCTTGTGATGAGTTTAGAAGGAGTCTTGAGTAAGTGGCAAGAGTGAGGATGATTTTGAGTCTCTAGAATGAATGATAAAGCTTTCTTCCATCGTTGTTTGTCATGTTATTCTTCTAATTCATGTACCTTCCGCCCCATCATGCCTGTTCCTCAAGTACCTAGTGAGGGGGAGAGCGTGAGGAGGAGGAGGAAACATGGAAAACATGGACTAGCAGGCAGCAGAAAGCCTGTTGGCTCATTACTATAGTCCGGCAAATTTTAAGTGGCGGCTCTGACGTAGACAGCCCGCTAGACACTGGTGCTATGTCTCCAACTGACCTCGCGCACCGTGCCTTTCACACCCTTCTCTCTCTCTCTCTCACTTCTCTCTCTCTTTCTCTCTCAACGTTGCCACACAGCTTCCCCAACAGTGTGCCAGTTGCTCTAACTGCTTCGCATATTCTGCCATTTTTTGGTGTGTGTCTGCCATACAATGTCAGCCATATGGCACAATTATGTTAAAATATGGAGACAGACTGTACCTATATATGGAATGCCATGACCGTCAAATAAATTTTGATGTGAGTCATGCAGGTGAAGGGTGAGGTTCCGCTTGGGCCAAGGAGTGGGGAAGGAGTGGTCGCTAAGAACACTAAAATATTACACTTTGACCTTATTTCCACATCACCAAGGTAAAGAGTCTTGGTGCGTTTTTTAAGAGGTTTATCATTATTATTATTATTATTATTATTATGTATTATTATTATTATTATTATTATTATTATTATTATTATTATTATTATTATGCATTGTCATTGTCGTGCACAGAATGAGAGAGAGTACACACTTTTCGCGCACACACACACACACACACACAGAGAGAGAGAGAGAGAGAGAGACACGGTGAGCGAGGTCAGTTGGAAACGTGGCAACAGGGTCTAGCGGGCTGTCTACGTCAGAGCCGCCACTTAAGATTTGCCGGACTATAGGCTGCCTGCGTTCAGTGATTTAATCAATCCGTTTGCCATAGGAGTGGCTTGCAGGGAAGGATTAAAGCACTTGTGTATCTACTCTTGGGAACGTTCAGTTCACTCCCGATGCAGCAAAGTGGCGATCAATGCGTTTCTTGAAGGAATTGATGGTCTCTGCGCTAACTACTTCTGCAGGAAGGCTGTTCCAGTGGCGAACAACTCTATTCGAGAAATAACTCCTGCCGATGTCGGTATTGCATCGCTTTGCTTGAATTGTTTTTCCGTTGTTTCTTGTTCTCAGGTTGGTTTGTAGCGTGAAGAGTTTGGAGTGATCAACGTTGCTGAGCTTGTTCAGGTACTTAAAGACTTGTATCATGTCTCCCCGCAGGCGTCTCTTTTCCAACGTGAAGAGGTTGAGTCGCTCGAGTCGAGTCGGAGGAGGAGGAGGAGGAGGAGGAGGAGAGAAAGAGGAGGAAGAGGAGGAGGAAGAGGAATAGGAAAGAGAGGGAGAGGAATGGGGAAATGCAAGATGCGGAAACAGAGCAGGAGGAGGATGGGTAGTAGTAGTAGTAGGAGGAGGAGGAGGAGGAGGACGGTGACAACGACGACGGAGGAAGGAGGACAGGAAGAGGGAAGGAGAGAGTAAGGGAGGGGTGTGAGGGAGTGCCAAGCTGATACATATTCCACAGGCACTCTCGGCACTGCTCCTAAATCCCTCCATCATTGTGTAGGGTGATGGGGAACGAGGAGGAGGAGGAGGAGGAGGAGGCGGAGGAGGAGAAGGAGGCTTAAGGATGAGCGGATGAAAGCATTTGCGGGTGAGTGACAAATAAAGTAAGAGGAGCTTTGGCAAGGTGCGAATGATGGAGGAGGAGGAACACAAACACAAAGTAACACAAAGGAAGAACAAACAACAGCAGACCTGATGATCCTTACGAGGCTGTTTGTGACAAGCTACACTAACTATCTAATCAAAGGTGGAAGATGAAGGACAGCAAAGGCGAAGGCTCCTCCCCACCCCCCCATCCCTCCAGCCAAAGCTGGCAGGAAAGGAAAAAGAACCATGCAACATGGAAAAAACTGCATGGAAATTATGTAGGAAAGAGGAAAGAACTACCATTACTGCTACCACTAACCGGGCGATAAAAACAGACAAGGACACCAGTATTCAAAGAACTTAACGTTATTACGACAATGAGTAATATCTTAGTTGCTGGTTGGATTCAAAATACCTGTCTAATCTATTCTTGAAGGCCGTAACTGTTGTACTATCAAAGACATTACAGGGTAGAGTTCCAAACATTAACGACTCGATTGAAGAAGAAGTGTTTGGCTTCGTGCGACGAGAATCTTTTACCACTTATCTTCAAATTGTGATTTCTTCTTGTTCTATTTGATCGATCAATTGTGAAGTAATCTTCCACATTAATATCACTGAATCCTTTAAACATTTTAAACACTTCTATTAGATTGCCTCGCATTCTTCGTTTTGATAGGCTGAATAAATTTACTTCTTTCAGCCTTTGTTCATAAGATAAATTTCTCAATCTAGGAATCATTTTTGTTACTCTTCGTTGAACCCGTTCTAGCTTTTCTACCTCTTTTCTGTAATAGGGAAACCAAAACTGTACACAGTACTCTAGACGGGGTCGAACCAGCGAATTATACAGTTTTAATATTACTTTTTCCGATTTATTATTAAAGACTCGTCCGATGAAGCCAACCAATTTGTTTGCAGTTTTAACTACCTCTGAACAATGGTGACCGGGCTTTAAATCGCTTGATATAGTGATTTCAAGATCCTTTTCTTTACTTACTGGAGAAAGTTGTTGGCCATTCATTACGTACTGAACGCGATTGTTATTGTTTCCGATGTGTAACACTTTACATTTGTCAACGTTAAATTTCATTTGCCATTGATTGGTCCTATGTGGAGGAGGAGGAGGAGGAGGAGGAGAAGGAGGAGAGGGAGGAGGAGGAGGAGGAGGAGGAGGAGGAGGAGGAGGAGGAAACGGAGGAGGAGGAGGAGGTTGGTGAAGGTGCGAATGGGCGGTAGGTAGTTGGGGTCCTGGATAGGGGCATGTTGTAGTATTGGGGAGGAATTGGGGAGTGGGGAGGAAGATTGATCGGTTTAGGATTAGCGTGGCTCATATAAGGGGGGTTGGGGGGTTGGGAGAGGTTGGAGGCAGCAGGGAGTGAGTGAGAAAGGGTGAGAAAAGGGTAAGCAGAGCGTCATAGAAAGGGGGGGGGGGAGGTAAGAGGCATCAGGGTAGTTTTGTGTGAAAAGGGTGAGAAAAGAGAAAATGTCATCAGGTGCAAACAGCGCTTTCACTTGTGTTCCCAGAAAAGAAGATATCCACCTTGATAGATAATGACGTTCCGCCGCCTGACTCGGCTCAACTTTCATCGCGTTCATTGAAAAAAAGCCAAAAGGGCGTCCGTCAGGTGCACACACGCTGCCCCGGCGGGAGCGGCGCGGTGTGGCGTGCTGGACGTGTTGATAAACTCTTTATGAAGATCAAAGGCGGCGAACTTGTGGTCCAGCGTTCCCAAAGCGCCAGAGTTTGTTTTTGTTGAGCCTGAACCATTGTCCTGGTGCTGAGTGCCTCTGGCCGCGCCGGAACCCGAGCCCTTGCTAACGAGCAACGATTGATTATATAGTTAGCTATGAAAAAACGATAAATATTTATGTGAGCTGTTCATTTTGACAAGTGGATAGGTTTGGTGGGGGGTAAACTCAGGGAAGAGTTTAGATTCTTTAATTTCTAACGTTTCGGCTAAGAAGCCATCCTTAGAGAAACTGATACACTGGGCTGAAAACACATTATTTATATCAACATACAAAATTTCCTACTTAGCATCTGCATAGGGTATTGCCTACCTGACGATCCTTTCCGTGTACCTGACCTGAGGGCTAATCTAGCGCCATTATCCGCCCACCTGACGAACCCTTCCCTATGATTAGAGACCTCTCTTGTTGGGTGCTACTTTGGCTTGTTATCTACGTGTCATGAATCTACTTTGGCATGATATCTACACTTACATTGCGATCTACGTCTCTTGAATCTACTTTGTTATGCGATCTACACCTTATATTACAATCAACACGGTACAAGAACAAGGAAAACACTTCTCTTCATTGGTTTCGAGAGAATGTGTGGTACAAGAACAAGGAAAACACTTCAATTCATTGGTTTCGAGAGAATGTGTGGTACAAGAACAAGGAAAACACTTCTTTTCATTGGTTTCGAGAGAATGTGTGGTACAAGAACAAGGAAAACACTTCTCTTCATTGGTTTCGAGAGAATGTGGTACAAGAACAAGGAAAACACTTCTCTTCATTGGTTTCGAGAGAATGTGTGGTACAAGAACAAGGAAAACACTTCTCTTCATTGGTTTCGAGAGAATGTGGTACAAGAACAAGGAAAACACTTCTCTTCATTGGTTTCGAGAGAATGTGTGGTACAAGAACAAGGAAAACACTTCTCTTCATTGGTTTCGAGAGAATGTGTGGTACAAGAACAAGGAAAACACTTCTCTTCATTGGTTTCGAGAGAATGTGTGGTACAAGAACAAGGAAAACACTTCTCTTCATTGGTTTCGAGAGAATGTGTGGTTAGAGAGCCTGAAGCATGAGTGGAATGTCTGTTTGAGTGTTGAAGCTCCGATCCCTCTTCCACACGGTATAAAAACAAGGAAAACACTTCTCTTGGTTTCGAGAGAATGTGTGGTTAGAGAGCCTGAAGCATGGGTGGAAGGTCCAGTCCCGAGTCAACAAGGTACATATAGCAACAGCACACTTCATTCCGCCACAGACATCATTCCAGACAGCTTCGGTATGTTATCTATAGTTTGTTACCTAATTTCTAAAAATTCGTATAGTGTAAATATTTTTTCCTTGTAGATATCAAGCCAAAGTGTGGTGTAGATATTTTTTGCTTGTAGATAACAAGTAAATGCTTCTCTTGTTGTTAGGGGCCGCCTCTATAGTCTTTCTCATTCTTTTTATCTTAATTTTTATGGCTTCCCATTTTGCAGTTTGTTCCTATAGGCTTTTCTGAGTGAACTGACGTCTTGTGTTTTAAAACATCCCTCTTATGTTCGGTTATCCTTTTCTTCAGTCCTCTGCCTGTATCTCCTATGTATTCTTAGAGGATGTATGTATGTAGAGGATGTAAGAAAGAATACATAGGAGAAACAGGCAGAGGACTGAAGAAAAGGATAACCGAACATAAGAGGGATGTTTTAAAACACAAGACGTCAAACTCACTAGTAATGCATATAGATAGTTGCAATCACCTGCCAAAATGGGAAGCCGCCAAAGAAACTAAGATAGGATTAAAGAAAAGAATGAGAAAGACTATAGAGGCGGCCCTTGTAACAACAAGAGAGGTCTCTAATCATAGGGAAGGGTTCGTCAGGTGGGCGGATAATGCTGCTAGATAAGCCCTCAGGTCAGGTACACGGAAAGGATCGTCAGGTGGGCGGATAATACCGCCAGATTAGCCATCAGGTCAGGTAAACGGAAAAGGATCGTCAGGTAGGCAATATCCTATGCAGATGCTAAGTAGGAAATTTTGTATGTTGATATAAATAATGTGTTTTCAACCCAGTGTATCAGTTTCTCTGATGATGGCTTAGCTATATATATATATATATATATATATATATATATATATATATATATATATATATATATATATATATATATATATATATATATATATATATATATATATATATATATATATATATATATATATATATATATATATATATATATATATATATATATATATATATATATATATATATATATATATATATATATATATATATACATATATATATGCCCGGAATCGTTCCAAATCTATTCTTCGACTTACCAAAACATCTTTCATTAATAGAAAATGTCAAAACCTCGCTTTTTCTAATTCTTCCCATGACTTCTGGCACCTAGCCAAAACCATCTCCAATTTCACTTCTTCATCTTTCCCTCCTCTCCTTAACCCTGACGGCAGCACCTCCGTCTCATCTATCCCTAAGGCTGAACTCTTCTCTCAAACATTCTGTAAAACTCCACTCTGGAAGATTCTGGGCATATTCCTCCTACTTATCCCCCCTCTGACTCCTTTATGCCTGTTATTAAGATTCTTAAGAACGATGTTTTCTATGCCATCTCTGGCCTCAACTCTCAGAAGGCTTATGGACCTGATGGAGTGCCTCCTGTTGTTTTTAAAATCTGTGCTTCCGTGCTGACACCCTGCCTGGTCAAACTCTTTCGTCTCTGCCTATCAACATCTACCCTTCCTTCCTGCTGGAAGCACGCCTTCAGACAGCCTATGCCTAAAAAGGGTGACCGTTCTAATGCCTCAAACTACCGCCCTATAGCTTTACTTTCCCCTTCTATCTAAAGCTTTTAAATCAATCCTTAACTGGAAGATTCCAAAGCATCTTTCCACTTCTGACCTTCTATCTGATCGCCAGTATGGGTTCCGCAAGGGGCGTTCAACTGGCGATTATTTTGCTCTCTTAACAGAATCATGGTCATCCTCTCTTAGCCGTTTCGGCGAAACTTCCTCAGTTGCGCTAGACATATCGAAAGTTTTCGATAGAGTCTGGCACAAGCCTTTGCTTTCTAAACTGCCCTCTTTCGGATTCTATCCTTCTCTCTGTACCTTTATCTCCAGTTTTCTTTTCGGCCGTTTTGTCTCTGTTGTTGTAGACGGTCACTGTTCTTCCCCTAAACCTATCAGCATCGGTGTCCCACAGGGCTCTGTCCTATCACCCACTCTCTTCCGGTTATTCATCAATGATCTTCTTTCCATAACAAACTGTTCTATCCACTCATACGTTGATGACTCCACTCTGGAAAATTTAACTTCTTTCAATAGAAGACCCTCTCAACAGGAATTACAAGACTCCAGACTGGAGGATGCAGAACGCTTAACCTCAGACCTTATTATCATTTCCGATTGGTTTAAAAGGAACCTGGTGTCCTTCAATGCCTCAAAAACTCAACTTCTCCACCGATCAACTCGACACAATCCCGCAAACACGTATCCCCTATTATTCGACAACACTCAGCTGTCACCTTCTTCAACACTAAACACTCTTAGTCTAGCCTTAGCTCAACATCTCAAATAGAAACTTCACATCTCCTCTCTCACTAAATCAGCTCCCTCGAGGTTGGGCGTTCTGTAACGTCGCCGCCAGTACTTTTCCCCCGCACAGTTACTTTCCACTTATAAGAGCCTTGTCCGCCCTCGTATGGAGTATGCATCTCACGTGTTGGGAGGGGATCCACTCACACAGCTCTCTTGGACAGAGTGGAGTCTAAGGCTCTTCGTCTCATCAGCTCTCCTCCTCTTACTGATAGTCTTCTACCTCTTAAATTCCGCCGCCTTGTTGCATCTCTTTCTATCTTCTATCGATATTTTCATGTTGACTTCTCTTCTGAACTTGCTAACTGTATGCCTCCCCCCCTGCCGCGGCCCCGCTGCACACGACTTTTTACGCATACTCATCCCTATACTGTCCAAACCCCTTATGCAAGTTAACCAGCATCTCCATTTTTTCATCCCCTTCACTGATAAACTCTAGAACAACCTTCCTCCGTCTGTATTTCCTATGACTTGACCTCTTTCAAGAAGTGTATCAAGACGCCTCTCCATCCGAACTTGACCTCTCTTTTGGCCACTCTATACTTATCGCTATATGAGAGCAACCGTTAGCCGGCTTTGTTTTACATTTTCTTTTTGTTACCCTTGAGTTGCAATTTGTGCTGTAAAAGAAAAAAAAAAAAAATATATATATATATATATATATATATATATATATATATATATATATATATATATATATATATATATATATATATATATATATATAAAATACATGAAAATACGCTGTTTCATTAAAACAGATATCGTGATTTGTTCACGGCTAAATCAGTGTGTGTTCAGTGAATGCTGGGCAGCAGCTGTCGCGTCCTTCAGCCGCGTCCTCGCCCCGCCGCCCGGCGCCCGGCGAGGGCCGCCGCCGCCTGTCCGAGGCCTGGGGAGTCGTCCGCTTTAAGTGCAGGTGTGCGCCTTGCTGGCCGTGGCGGCGCTTCCCGTCCATGAATCACACTCTTTATTCAAATGGCGCGGCCCACCGCTCGCCCAGGCGCCACGGCTGTATTAATATTGCGTGAGTGCGTGGCGGCGCGGGGCCGGGTGTGGATGCGGCGGCAGGTGTTCCTCGCTCTGTTAATTGAGAGCTTGTCCATTTTTGGGGTCTCTGCCCACACGTCCGTCAGCCTGAATAATTTTCGTCAACTCCTTTGTATTCGGAGTTGTGGTGGTGGTGTTGATGGTGGTGAGGATGATGATAGTGGGTATGGTGATGGTGTCTGTGGTGGTGGAGAGCTGGTGGTGCAGGCTGGGACTGGTGGTGATGGTTTATGTTTAGACGCAGGTTGCAGGCTGGTGGTGCAGGCGTGTGGTGATGATTGTGGAACGTTGGCGATGTCGTTGTTGTTGTTGTTGGTGGTGGTGGTTGTGGTGGAGGTGATGGTGTTGGTGGTATTGGTGTGGGTGATTCATTCCATAGCGGTGATGGTGGAGGCTGGGGCATAATTTCCATTACCATCATCATCATCCTTTCCTTTCCCTCGTCTTTCTTGTTCTTCTTCTTGTTCTCCTTGTTTTGGTAATACAACATAATGGTGGTGTTGGTGAATGGGGTGATGATGATGCACTGTTAGAATAGAAGAAGGGAGACAGTGGTGATTATAGTGCTGCTGTTTCTAGTTGTGGTGGTGGTGGTGGTGGTAGTGGTGGAAATCGACAAGGCGCGGTGGTGGAGCGGGTGTCAGGCATAACATAGGTCATCGTCATCATTACCTTTTCACCCCAACACCTGACCTCACACATGGGAAAAGGAGTCGACAGGGAAAAGGACTGACCCTGACTCTTTTCCCTCCGTTCCCTCCCTCCCCTCCCTCCTTCTCTTCTCTCCTTCCCTCCCTTCCTCCCCTTCCCTTCCCTCTCTCCTTCTCCTCCGTCCCCACCCTTGTTGATGTTCATTCACCTGCTCATTCGTGTTCGTCTGTCTACCTGTCCTGTTCTCGTTCTCGTTTCTACAACAACAGACAGGTAGGAAAGCTAATAAGCTTTCCTACCTGTCTGTTGTTGTGTTGCGGCGTCTGTTTAATACATGTGTTTCATTGTTGTGTTGTTGCTGGTTTGTATTTCTACGTTTCTAGTTTGTTCTTTTTATTCTTTTTTTTTTGTAGGTCTTGGTAATGGTAGGTTGGGTTGCGTGTTGTTTGAGTTGTTTGCATTGTTGTTTTTGTTATTATTATTGTTATTGTACTTATTCTTATTGTATTTATTATTGATATTTATATTACTATCCTCCTCTTTTTACTCTCCTCCTCCTCCCTTTCTTCCTCCTTTCTTTATTTATCATAATCTTCATCTTCCCCCTCTTCATCCTCCTCTTTCTCCTCCTACTCATCATCATCATCATCATCATCATCATCACTATAGCAACTTGTATCGTGGCCTTGCTTAATTAAATTTCCTCGAACATTACTTTATTTTTTTTCTCGGTTTCAATTTCCTTTTTATTTTAGTTTTGGCAACACGCGTCTGCCCGTACTTATGCTCCAGACGCCATTCTGGTTTTCCTGCTAGCTTGTTTTTTTTTGTGTGTTTTGTGTTGTGTGAATGCTTTCGTACACGCACACTAGCTTTCTCTCTTCTCTCTCTCTCTTTATCTTCCATTCTTTCTTTCTTACTTTTTTTCTTTCCTTTTTTCTTTCTTTCTCTCCCTCTTTCTTTCTTTCTCTCTCTCTCTCTCTCTTATAGTCATCTTCATATTTTCCTTCTCTTATTCTCTCTATTTATTTTCTTACATTATCCTATCTTATACTTTCACACTTTCAATGTCTCATACCTTCATACTTTCCTTTTCATTTTCTCTCTATTAATTCTTTTACATTACTATAAAGTCTTTCTCTATTAAATTCTTTTACATAAATACCTAAAAAAAGTAGGTCCAAATTAGCTTGCTGTATAAGTTGCGCTGAGCGTACACACGTAGCCTACCTGTCACCTGATTGGCTGTTGATACATATAGATTGTATCCACCAAATACAATGATTGAGATAATCATTACCTGTATTCAGTAATTATTGAGTATATTTTTTTTATGTGATTATATTTGGTATGCCTATGTGAATGAGCTATGTAGGAAATAATGACGGAAAGTGTGCGTTACTTTATAGATAGCCTACTATCATCGCCTTCAGTGCTCGTTTTGCAGGGCCCGTTCTCCCTTGAAAACTTGCAGTATTATGATTGTACTTTGTTTCTTAAGTGATGTCATTGATTGTTTAAGTAGAGTGTCGTTATTTAATTAAGTTTCGAATATTTTTTTAATCATGAAAGAAGCTAGATTATCTCAATCATATATATTTGGTACGTGTCTTTGATACAATCTATGATGTCATCAACAGAAAGGGGGGCGGAGCTTAGCCAGAATGGGGGAGGGGCTTCTCGGTGCAAATTGGCCAAGCTAATTTGGACCGACTATAGTCTTTTTCTCTTACTCCTCTCCTAATACCTTCTCTTCCTCCTCTCAACATGACAATACGTGGTGTCATATTTACCCTCGTCCCCTCTTCCTGCTGACAACATGATACAAAAGGCTTATATTTCCTCCTTGGCTCTATATCGCACGCTGTACCGCACGCTGAACTGTTCCTGCATCCCTCTGTATCGCTCTGTATCTCCTCTGAGCTACACGTTGACCTACTTCTGTACTATTGCACGCTGGTCTCTCTTGTCCTGGAAACTCGTTGCCTGTGCAGGAAAATTGACATCATCTTTAAATACTGACAGGATTTGCGATTTATAGATTGACTCTTTCTCTTTATAATTAATCTGCATCGCGTGTGAGAAGGAACAACATGGAGCTCGAGTGAATGTGTTTCCACTTTGATATGTTCGGGAGTTAAAAAATGTCTTCAAGTGCTCGAACGGGGTTAGTTGAAGAAAATATTTAAGGGTGATTTCGACTAAGAAGGAAAGAGAGGATAAAAATGAGGAAGAGGAGAAATTAGCTGAGGATGAGGAAAAAGAAAACAAGGAACTGGTAGCGGACAGTAAATGGAAAAGAATATAAAAAGGAGAGTATATTAACACAAAAAAGACATTACATTCCTTTTTTTTCTCTTTCTTTCCATCATACACAAACACACAAACAAACACATACAGTACACACACACACACACACACACACACACACACACACACACACACACACACACACACACACACACACACACACACACACACTCTAGCATTCATGATGTTGGCAGGAATATATATTTTCTTTCGTCTGTGTCCAGAAATCTCTCTTTTGAATGTTGAAGAAGAATAAAAAAGAAGAGGAGAAGTATGAGGATGAAAATAAGGATGATGATGATGATGATGATGATGATGATGATGATGATGATGATGATGATGATGATGATGAGGAGGAGGAGGAGGAGGAGGAGGGAGGAGGAGGAGGAGAAGCGAAAATAAGATAGAGATGACGAAAAGAAGAAGCAGGTAATGGAGACATGTTGATGAATAAATAGTTAGAATATCATATGAATGAGAGAGAGAGAGAGAGAGAGAGAGAGAGAGAGAGAGAGAGAGAGAGAGAGAGAGAGAGAGAGAGAGAGAGAGAGAGAGAGAGAGAGAGAGAGAGAAAGCGAAAGAAATAGGGAAAGAAATTGATATAAAGAGAGAGAAGGTGAGATAGAAAGAGAGAAATAGAAAGAGTGAGAGAAAGAGAGGTGGGGGTTGGATGAGGGGGGCGGATTTTTGACCTGTCAGAATAGTTTGGAGAAAAAATGCGAAAGAAGTGAAGGAATCCAGTCAGACGCAAAGTTGGGTTGAGCTTTGTTTAAAAATTCTATCAAAGTTGCGGGTTTTGCCTCCGCCCGCCGCGCCTTGCTCTCTCTCGTTTTTCTTTTTTTTCTTTCTCTTTCTGACTTATTTTTATTTTCGCTGCTCTTTCTCTGGTCCCTCTTTCTATTTCGTTTCTTACTTTTCTCTTCCATTTTTCATATATATTTTTTTGATGCACTATTTTTGTAACCCTTTTAAAAGAGAGGAGAGAAATAGTGGTTAATTATTTTATTTTGTTTCTTTGTGCCTGGATATTTTTTTCGCAGATTTGTTTGTCATTTTTCGGTGTGCATTTTTCTTGGTGTGGCAGTCAGTTTCTTTTGACAGTTGATATTATTGGTATTAGTATTAGGAATGGTGTTAGTAGTATTAGTATTTTTTCGATGTGGTATTACTATTATTATTATTATTATTATTATTATTATTATTATTATTATTATTATTATTATTATTATTATTATTATTATTATTATTATTATTATTATTATTATTATTATTATTATTATTATTATTATTATTATTATTATTATTATTATTATTATTATTATTATTATTATTATTATTATTATTATTATTATTATTATTATTATTATTATTATTATTATTATTATTATTATTATTATTATTATTATTATTATTATTATTATTATTATCATTATTATCATTATTATCATTATTATCATTATTATCATTATTATTATTATTATTATTATTATTATTATTATTATTATTATCACTATCATTATCATTATCATTATCATTATCATTATTATTTTTATTTTTATCTTTATTAGTAGTAATAGTAGTAGTAGTAGTAGCAGCAGCAGCAGCAGTAGTAGTAGTAGTAGTAGTAGTAGTAGTAGTCGTAGTAGTAGTAGTTCTAAAGTCTATTCAAACGAAATGTTCCTCTGGAGTCAAGGCGGCATTTGTCAGGCCTCACTTGATTGGCCAGATTCGTCTCTCTCTCTCTCTCTCTCTCTCTTTTTTTTTTTCATGAAGGTTGTCTGTCAGTTTCACATGCTGTCGTGCGACATGTTTCAATATTATTTTTCTAAGCTCACTCGCATTGTTAGACTCACCTGTGATTTTTTATTTTGTTTTACGTCGAGGCCTATTGCGCCGGTAGGCTTCTTCCCGGTGGGGCCTGATGGTTTGCCCAGCCCATTCTGGCGCAGGCGAGTGTTAATAGTGGCGTCATCTTGTGTTGGCTCATGCTGCCCCCTGGAACTCATCTTTGAGCCTCTCTTTGGAGAGATTATCTAGAGCCCGGGTTGATGGGTGGTCTTCAGGGCAGCATGTGGGTAGTCTTGCAATGCTCCCATACGTTCGTCGATAATATAATCAGTGAAACAAAAATAAAGAAGTTATGATGTCTTAAGGTGAAAGAACAAAAGTTTATATACCCCTTTTTTCATGTCATTACGATTTGCTAGAGTTATTGAATCAGTGATAAAATAAACCACATAAATCTTTAAAAAGAAGTTTGCTAAACCCGACATTATAACCAGATAATTGATAAAACGCGATATGTGCTAAAATGTGAATATTTTGAAAGAGTTTGTCGCATCCTCCATCGGAGCTGTGCGCGCCTGGACCTTTGCACACTAGCCACTGCCTGCTGGCTAAACAAAGAAGCTCTTTATTATGGGGATAGGAAGAATGAGTAGCATAATTACCAATCATTCTGCTGAGCTATGACTAATAATAATAATGAATAGATATGTTCTGGGGTTGAATAAATCCTGGGTGCGTGCATTATATATTGTGGGAGCCATTGAGTAATGTAAACACGTCTGGCTGTGTCCGTAGACTTTCACCGCGCAATTGTGTAGGTAACCTTCCGCCCGCAACAGTTTATCATGTAATAATTTGGACGTTGATGGAAATCTGGTTGGAAACTTGCTGAAAATATTCTGCTGATCAGTTAGCAGTTGATAAATGTGTGAGAGGATCCCCGTGACTTTATGCTGTTGAACTATATGTAAATATTTTGTGTATAACAAAAAGTTTGTTGTGTAGGCTTCAAAAAGCTGTTGGTAACTTTGCCTAGCAAACTGCTACTGGTGTTTTCGTTGCTGCAGTATGAAAATTAGTGTTTGTTTGTTTGTTTGTTTGTTTGCTTGCTTACTTGTTTGTTTGTTTAATTGTTTGTTTGTTTAATTGTTTGTTTGTTTAATTGTTTGTTTATTTAATTTTTTGTTTGTTTAATTGCTTGTTTGGGTGTATGATGTGAGCCTAGTCACGATTCAGCGCCTTCCAAGAGTCAAACAGAAAAGCTTTGATAAATACCCGTATTTTTCTCTTGTGTGTTCTTTCCCAATTTCGATGTTAAAATATGTTCTCTTGGTTATTAAAAAAAATATTCCATCTTGTTGTATTTTTCTTTCAACTGTTTTTGCACTCGTCCCTCTCAACTCTTACTTCCCCTTCCACACTTTTCTTTTTATTCATTTTTTTAGATTTCCATTAAAACTTTTGTTTAGTCTCACTTAATTTTGCCGACAACTCTTTCTTTTTCTTGTCCTTTCCTTTATCTTCGACATTCCCTCTTTTCTCTTTTCCTTCTTCCTTTTGCTTCTCAATCTTTTCCTTTCCCTCATCTTTCTTCTTACATTCCTCCTCCTCCTCCTCCTCTTTCTCTTCATTCTGCTCTGAGCCGCTCATTCTGCTCTGAGCCGCTCAGGTGAACGGAGGTGTCTCGCACTTAGTTCCTACCAGTTGTCGCAGTCAGGTCACGATGCCGTACGCCGCTCGCCATCCGTGCCACTCCTGCAGAAGGGAGTTCACGAAGGACTTCCTCAACAAGGAGAACGATGAGTATACTGTGTGTTTCTTCTGTGAAACTGAACACAAGGTAAGTGTTAAATTAGAAGCGTTAGATAGTAAATTACAGTTTCTGGAGGGGGTGCTAGGTTTAGATGGTGCGAGTGTCGGGGAGGGAGAGCTCAAGGTTGTTGAAAAGGTAGAGAGATTGGAAGATAGAGTGGGTGAGGTAGAGAAGAAGGTAGATACATTAGATTCCTTCCAGCCTGTTAGAAAAGGGGGAAAGGCTGTAGCAGTAGATGTTAGTTACAGTGGGGTCGTGACGAGAAACAGGTTCCAGGTGTTAGGAGACCAAGTTGAGAATGATCCTAGCATCGTTCTTGTCGGGGACAGCATAGTTAGAGAACAGGACCGTGAGTTTTGTAGGAAGGGAGCGAGGCGTCGCCATGTTGTTTTCCCAGGAACCAAAATTAAGAACGTAGCTGAGAAGGTTGACGACTTAGTCGCCACTACCTCAGAAGAGACAATGTTTGTCTACGTGGTAGGAACAAACAATGTAGCGAAAGGTAGATCAGAGGAAATTGTAGACAAATATAGAAAATTTGTCGGAAAACTAAAAGAAAGCAGGAGACGTTCTGTAGTGTGTGGCTTGATCCCTCGCCACGATGTTAACTCCTTCATTCTCTGTAGAATGCTGGGGATAAACGAACGTGTCAGGGATTTGTGTTGTAGTAAGAGAGTCATGTTTGTGGACGTATGGGATCATTTTATTCATGATAGAAGCCTGTTTGCTAACGATAGCCTTCATCTAAATTGTGTGGGCAAGGCGAGGCTAGGCAGAGTTTTAGATGAGGAAATATCGAAAGAGCTAAGACAGGTGCAGCAACGAGGTGAGGTAGCCTCCGGCTTAGCCGGGAGGAAACCACACCCTGATAGTGAGGTCAGGCCGCAGGTGTACAGTACTGCGCAGGATGTCAGGTCACCAGACCCACAGATGAGGGGTACTGAGGTAGCAGTGAGGTAGCAGTGAGGTCAACAGCCACGCAGGTGGTTGGTGAGGTAGGGGTAATTGAGGATAGTCAGGTCTGACGCGCTATTCCAGTGACACGACAGTTGATAGATGGCGCATAGTCGACGAATAAATTAAACATCTTTTATGTAAATGCCCGTAGCATCATTCAGAAGCGTAGCCACTTGATAATACATACAATTACTGAAAAACCCGACTTCATTTTGATCACGGAAACATGGCTGAATAATTATGCGCGATAAACATCACTTAGGTGAAGTAGCTATTAATGGTTACAATGCATTTACTAAGTGTCGTTTACACAAAAAAGGAGGTGTAATAATATATGCGAAAAATAATTTAGAAGTCATTCAGCTAAACATAACCGAAACAGAGGCTTATGATTCATTGTATGTACAAGTAACGATCAATAATGAAAAGTATGTTCTGGGCGTAATTTACCGACCTCCTAAATCAAATGAAGATATTGATGGAAATCTCTACGCAGAAATAAATAGAGTTATCAGAAATAAAAATGCAGTAATTTGCGACGACTTCAATAACCCCTCCGTTAACTGGAAGGCACTTTCTGGCGACAGAGAAGGAGAGAGATTAATTGACTTTGCACAAAATTCATTTCTTAATCAAACTGTTACCATGCCGACACGCGGAAATAATATTCTTGATTTAATCTTCGCGACCGATAGTCATCTCATAACTGCCTGTGAGGTAGGCGAGCCATTTGCAAGCAGTGACCACAACATAATAAGATGTGCTTTGAATATTGAAGCAAAAGCACGAGCAAACTCACTCTTAATACCTAATTATAGTAAAGCAAATTTTACGGACCTAAAAAGAGAACTGGCTTCAGTAAACTGGAATCATTTGCTCAACAACGTCAGCGTTCAAGAAATGTATAATCGTTTTGCTGCACAAATCACAGCGAACGTAAATAAATTCATTCCACTCAACCCACGAAGGACTGATAATCAAAAATCGTTGTGGATGAATAATTACCTACAAAAAATCATCGTCGAAAAAAGAAAACTTATAAGAAATATAAACTGACACATAATTCACAGGATCATACTAATTACATCAATGTCAAGAGAGAGTGCGAAAGGAAAATCAGAAAATAGAAACGCGAATATGAGATGAAAATATCACTTGATGCCAAGAAAAATCCAAGGCTATTTTTTAGTTACATAAGAAACAAAAAAAAAAACTGTTAAAAATAATATCGGCCCACTACTATTAAGTAGCAATACGATTAGTGATGATAAAGGCATGGCGTCGGTCCTAAATTCAACCTTTTGTAGCGTATTTACAAAAGAGAACATGACATCAATTCCAGCCCCGAAGAAAATTTTTCAAGGCCCTGAAGAACATAAGCTTGCATTGACCGAAATTGATATCAGCGAAGTGCGTGCGTACCTGCAGAAAATAGATCCAAATAAATCTCCGGGCCCCGATAATTTATCTCCTCGCGTGTTAGGAGAATGTAGTCAACAGCTAGAATTACCCATAACATTAATATTCAACAAGTCATTAGCACAGGCCAGTGTGCTTCTCGAGTGGAAAAAGGCCAATATTACCCCGATCTTTAAAAAAGGAGACAGAAAACAAGCCAGTAATTATCGTCCTATCAGCCTACGTCTGTCCTAATTAAACTATTCGAAAAAATAATCAGGGATAAAATTATCTTTTTCCTTGAAACAAATGATTTGATAACAGATAGTCAGCATGGATTTCGTAGTAATCGGTCTTGCCTTACCAACCTATTAACCTTTTTCAACGATGTTTATACATGTTGGGACGCCCGAAGCCCATATGACGTAATTATACCTAGATTTTCAGAAAGCGTTTGATAAAGTTCCTCACGTTAGGCTTATTTCAAAACTGCGTTCCTACGGTATTAACGACCATCTTATGTGCGTGGATTCATGACTGGCTCACCGACAGAGAACAACGTGTAGTTCTTAATGGTGAAGCATCGGATTGGCAACCCGTCACCAGTGGTAGTCCCCAAGGTTCGGTCCTGGGGCCAACACTATTCATAATTTACGTGAACGACTTAGAAGCTGATATCCTATCAAAAGTAGCCAAATTCGCCGACGACACCAAATTAGGAGGTACGGTAATGAACAGTCAAAGTTGCGAGAACATTCAATCAGACTTAATAAGACTTGCCGACTGGAGCGAAAAATGGCAAATGAGTTTTAACGTAGATAAATGTAAAGTAATGCACATAGGTAAAAAAAATCCTAACTTTAAATATCAGCTTCAAGGACATGAGCTCAGCGAAGTAAAACAAGAAAAAAATCTTGGTGTCATTATTAGTAACACTCTTAAAATGAGTGATCAATGTTCTGCAGCGAGTAAAAAAGCCAATATGATGTTGGGATTAATCTCAAGAAACTTTGATTATAAATCACCCTAACTTATGAAGAGATTATAGTTAGTATTTGTAAGACCACACCTAGAATACGCCGTTCAGTTCTGGTCACCGAACTATATTAGAGATCAAGTTTTGCTAGAAAAGAAACAGCGACGAGCAACCAAACAAATTCCAGCGCTCCGAAACTTGCCATTTGACGAGCGTTTAAAGCGTTTATATATGTTTTCCCTAAAAAAGCGAAGGATAAGAGGGGACTTAATTGAAGTGTTCAAAATCCTTAATGGATTCGACAACATTAACCCAGATAGTCTATTTCAGAGAGACACCAACACAAGAACACGCAGCAACGGTATGAAGTTAAAGGGAAATCGATGTAACACATTGGTGCGCAAAAGTTATTTCAATAACAGAGTCGTCGATCACTGGAATAGACTCCTACCGTCAGTAGTTAGCGCACAGAGTATCAATAGCTTCAAGTCTTCTTTGGATAAGTACTTCAGGGATATAAGATTATACTGACCCTTTTTCGCATGTGTTCAGACAGATTGCAGTAAGACCTCAACCTATATTCATATAATTCTCCCCCACAATCTAGATTGCAAGTAGCGAAAGTCAACAATAGAGTAAAGCAACAGTTAATGTCCGCATGACAGGTGGAGTGAGGTGTGGGTGTAGTAAGGTGACAGGTTACTGGTGCGTGCCTAGTACCGCCGGTAAAACGAGGATCAAGCCTCCACCTGTGCCCCTGAAACTACACCTCACCCATCGTGGGTATTAGGGGGGATTCTGGGGCTGCCCTGTGTAGGCCACTCGTCCTCTTCCAGTCTCCCTGTATTTCTATGTTCTTGTGTTCTTATGTAATGAAGTCATTGTCCCCCACAGCTTAGGTTACCAGTAGTGTAAGTTAAGGGTAATAATTTCCTCTTATTTCTCTCTTTACTGTAAAATTTCCATGTCCCTTTCTTCCTTAAAGGTACATGGTGTTCTCTTTTAACTATTTCCTGCCGGCACGTTGCCGGAGGGAGAGGTGGGTGGGGAGGAGCCTTCATCTTTTCTGTCCTGTCCTACCACACGTAGATTACTAGTAGTAGCGGTAGTAAACAGACACCCTCGCCATAGACCGATAAGTCTTCTGGTGTCTGTTCTTCCTATGTATTCCTATGTATTCCTCCTCCTCCTCCTCCTCCTCCTCCTCCTCCTCCTCCTTCCTCTCCTCCTCGTCCTCCTTCTCCATTAGTCCGTCTTCGAGGAAACAATGAAATAGAGCTCATGAAACAATATCTAAGCAGGTTGACTCTCTCTCTCTCTCTCTCTCTCTCTCTCTCTCTCTCTCTCTCTCTCTCTCTCTCTCTCTCCTGGTGGCTTTAGTACGTGAGCTTTAGAGAGAGAGAGAGATAGAGAGAGAGAGAGAGAGAGAGAGAGAGAGAGAGAGAGAGAGAGAGAGAGAGAGAGAGAGAGAGAGAGAGAGAGAGAGAGAGAGAGTGCTGCATATGTAATCAAATCTGAACATAACTTTCTTGTGCTTTTATTGAGATACTCGCCGCCCTCCTCCTCCTCCTCCTCCTTTTCCTCCTCCTCCTCCTCCTCCTCCTCCTCCCTCTCCCCTACCACCCCCACGCTCTGCTCCCTCCATCTCCTCCTCCAACGCCGCCGCCACCACCACCACACAATCCTCCACGTCTCCTGCTACCGCTTCCGCCTTCATATTCCTCTCCTCCACTTCCACTGCAGCCTCCCCCACCGGCCGCTCCTCTCCCTCCTCCTCGTCCTCCTTCTCCTCCTCCTTCTCCTCTGCTCCCAACCCGCCTATTCCTTCCACCCAGACTGTCGCCTCCTCCTCTGCATCTACCCATTCTTTCACCCGCTCGACCATCAGACGTCAAAAGTCGTTTCTCCCGGCCTTGGTTTGTAGAGTTCAAAGTCAGTTCTGCGGCACCGAGGACGAGCCAAGCATCGATGTGAGGCTCATTGGTGACAACATTATACGTGGACAGTTGTCTGAGTTCTGCGGACGCAGCACAAAGACAAGGAAGCGGTTTTGCATGCCAGGTGCTAGTTTTTTTTTTTTTTTTACAACAAAGGAGGCAGCTCAAGGGCAACAAAAAAAGAAAACAATAATAAAAAAAGCCCGCTACTCGCTGCTCCTAAAGTAAAGCAAAAGAGGTGGCCGAAAGGAAGATCAAATACAGGAGGAGAGGTGTCCTGATACCCTCCTCTTGAAAGAGTTCAAGTGGTAGGCAGGAGGAAATACAGATGAAGGAAGATTGTTCCAGAGTTTACCAGCGTGAGGGATGAAAGAGTGAAGATGCTGGTTAACTCTTGCATAAGGGGTTTGGACAGTATAGGGATGAGCATGAGTAGAAAGTCGAGTGCAGCGGGGCCGCGGGAGGGGGGGGAGGCATGCAGTTAGCAAGTTCAGAAGAGCAGTCAGCGTGGAAATATCGATAGAAGATAGAAAGAGAGGCAACATTGCGGCGGAATTTAAGAGGTAGAAGACTATCAGTATGAGGAGGAGAGCTGATGAGACGAAGAGCCTTAGCCTCTACTCTGTCCAGAAGAGTTGTGTGAGTGGAGCCCCCCCCCACATGAGATGCATACTCCATACGAGGGCGGACAAGGCCCCTGTATATGGACAGCAACTGTGCAGGGGAGAAGAACTGGCGGAGACGGTACAGAACGCCCAGCCTCGAGGAAACTGATTTAGTAAGAGATGAGATAAGAAGTTTCCAGTTGAGATTTTGAGTTAAGGATAGACCGAGGATGTTTAGTGTTGAGGAAGGTGATAGCTGGGTGTTGTCAAAGAATATGGGATAGTTGTTTGGAAGATTGTGTCGAGTGGATAGGTGGAGAAACTGTGTTTTTGAGGCGTTGAAGGACACCAGGTTCTTCTTGCCCCAATCGGAAATAATAGTAATGTCTGAGGCTAAGCGTTCTGCAGCCTCCAGCCTTGAGTCGTTAAGCTCCTGTAGGGTGGGTCTTCTATTAAAAAAAGTTGAGTAATGCAGAGTGGAATCATCGGCGTAGGAATGGATAAGACAGTTCGTTTTAGAAAGAAGATCATCAATGAACAACAGAAAAAGAGTGGGAGATAGGACAGAACCCTGTGGGACACCACTGTTAATAGATTTAGGGGAAGAACAGTGATCGTCTACCACAGCAGAAATAGAACGGTCAGAAAGGAAACTGGAGATAAAGGTACAGAGAGATGGATAGAAACCGTAGGAGGGTAGTTTGGAAAGCAAAGATTTGTGCCAGACCCTATCAAAAGCTTTTGATATGTCCAGCGCAGTAGCAAAAGTTTCACCGAAACGGCTAAGAGAGAATGACCAAAAGTCAGTAAAGAAGGCTAGGAGATCACCAGTAGAACGCCCCTTGCGGAACCCATACTGGCGATCAGATAGAAGGTCAGAAGTGGAAAGGTGCTTTTGAATCTTCCGGTTAAGGATTGATTCAAAAGCTTTAGATAGACAAGAAAGTAAAGCTATAGGGCGGTAGTTTGAGGGATTGGAGCGGTCAGCCTTCTTATGCACAGGCTGTATGAAGGCATACTTCCAGCAAGAAGGAAAGGTAGATGTTGACAGGCAGAGGCGAAAGAGTTTGACCAGGCAGGGTGACAGCACGGAGGCACAGTTTTTAAGGACAATAGGAGGCACTCCATCAGGTCCATAATCCTTCTGAGGATTGAGGCCAGAGAGGGCATAGAAAACATAATTTTGAAGAATTTTTATAACAGGCATAAAGGAGTCAGAGGGGGGATGAGTAGGAGGAATATGCCCAGAATCGTCCAGAGTGGAGTTTTTAGAAAAAGTTTGAGAGAATAGTTCAGCCTTAGAGATAGATGAGACGGCAGTGTTGCCGTCAGGACTGAGGAGTGGAGGGAAAGATGAAGAAGTGAAGTTGGAGGAGATGTTTTTGGCTAGATGCCAGAAGTCACGGGAAGAGTTAGAGAAAGCAAGGTTTTGACATTTTCTATTAATGAAAGAATTTTTGGTTAGTCGGAGAATAGATTTGGCACGATTTCGGGCAGAAATGTAAAGTTCATAATTAGCATTAGTTTGAAGGCTCTGGTACCTTTTATGAGCTACCTCTCTATCATTGACAGCACGAGAACAAGCGTGATTAAACCAAGGCTTTTTAGCGTGAGGAGTAGAGAAAGAACGAGGAATGTATGCCTCCATTCCAGAGACAATCACCTCTGTGATGCGTTGAGCACACACAGAGGGGTCTCTATCCTGGAAGCAATAATCATTCCACGGGAAATCGGAAAAGTACATCCTCAGGTCGTCCCACCAAGCTGAAGCAAAATGCCAGAAGCATCGACTCTTCGGTGGGTCCAGAGGGTGTACAGGAGCGATAGGACAGGATGCAGAAATAAGATTGTGATCGGAGGAGCCCAACGGAGAGAACAGTTTGACAGAATAAGCAGAAAGGTTTGAGGTAAGGAAGAGGTCTAGAATGTTGGGCCGATCTCCAAGACGGTCGGGAATACGTATAGGGTGCTGGACCAACTGCTCTAGGTCGTTGAGGATAGCAAAGTTGTAGGCTTGTTCACCAGGATGGTCAGTGAAAGAGGATGAAAGCCAAAGCTAGTGGTGAACATTGAAATCTCCTAGGATGGAGATTTCAGCGAAGGGAGAGTGGGTCAAGATGTGCTCCACTTTAGAATTCAAATAGTCAAAGAATTTTACATAGTTGGTAGAGTTAGGTGAGAGATAAACAGCACAGATGTATTTAGTAATAGAATGACAATGAAGTCTTAGCCAGATGGTAGAAAATTCAGAAGAGTCAAGGTTGTGGGCACGAGAGCAAGTGATGTCGTTGCGCACGTAGGCGCAACATCCAGCTTTGGATTGAAATTTAGGATAGAGATAGTAGGAGGGAACAGAGCAGAGATTGCTGTCAGTAGCCTCAGAAACCTGTGTTTCGGTAAGGAAGAGAAGGTGAGGTTTAGAGGAGGAGAGATGATGTTCCACAGAATGAAAATTAGAGCGAAGACCGCGAATGTTGCAGAAATTGAGAAGAAAGAGGTTCGAGGAGTTATCAAGACACCTCTCGGGTCGGCAGCCAGAAGGGGAGTCCTCCCTGGGGGAATTTGTGGTCCCCCCCGCAGGCGGGGACTCCGAGGCTTGGTGTATGTGCGCCATTTTGAAATTTTAATTTTGGGAAAAGGTGTATATGTTGTGTGAATGTAGTGTGGTGTGGATAAAGAGAGGATCTGTTAGACGACACAGCATTCGCCGTAGACGTCGTCACGGAACGCGCGAAGCCTGACACGCTGTATTTGATTCACGCGGGTATAAATAATCTTCAGACAGCGCGACCTGAAGACATTGTGTCTAAATACCGACGAGTCATTCGCATATACAAAGAAAAGTCACGTAACATAAACCTAAACGCGCTCCCCAGTTTTTATAACAAGGCATTCAACGTCAACACTAGTTTAGAAAAGCTTTGCGTCGACGAAGGCGTAGCTTTCGTTAATGCTTGGGATCACCTCACTGAGCGCCCGTACCTATTCCCTGAGGACGGCCTTCACTTGAGTGAGGGGGATCAGCGCGACTTGGAAGACTGTTGAACGAGGCAACGGCCACTTACTTGAAAAACAACAACAAAAAAAAAACGGCATGCGAGGGAGGGGCACCGTCAGCTCTTGACCAGTCAAACCGAAGCGACAACGGGACACATAAGAACAAATGCACTCAGAAACATGTCCAGTAGGCGAAGCACAGTTGCTCGAGCCGACAAAAACAGGAGTCACATCTCTGTCCTGTACACGAACGCGCGTAGCTTGATACCCAAGAGGGACGAATTTAGTGCGTATATTGCAGTAGAAAAACCCGACGTTGTGGCCATTTCAAAGACTTGGGAGAACTCTACACATTTAATATCCGAACTCTCACTCCCGGGATATGAAATTTTTCACAAAAGTCGAAGGCACAAAAAGGGAGGTGTAATTTGCTACATAATAAGTACTCTCTGCCATAAAAATAGATAAACAGGACGCAGAGCAATACGATTCCGTTTACGTGGAGATAACCACAAATAATAATAAGAAACTAACATTCGCAACTGTTAAGAGACCCCCAAAACAACAAGCAGCCGACGATTCAGCCCTTTACGAAGAAATTCAAACACTAACACAATGAAAAACTGCGATAATTGTGGGGGAGTTTAACTGCCCTAGCGTTGAGTGGAGCTTACTGATTGGTGACCAAGAGGGTAGCTGACTGATCGAAATAGAAGAGGATTCGTTCCTCACCCAAGTCATTACTTAACCAGCGTGGGAAAGCAATATACTGGATCTGGTACTAGTGAGCGACCCTGACCTCATACGTGATTGTGAGGTAGGTGAAAAACTAAGCGGCTGCGATCATCACTTAATCCGTTTCGGTGTCAGTGTGAAACATGAACTCATTGATAATTCGGCAATAAAACCAGACTACAAAAGGGCGAATTTTAACTTAGCCCGTGAACTGCTACTGAACGGCAACTTGGGATCAACTCAACGGTATCCTCAATGTAAACGCAATCGACGACGCGTAGAACGTCTTCAGGGATAAACTCCTGGAGATAGAGGGGAAGGCAGTGCTCATGAAATCCAGGAGAATAAATGGCGCCGTGGATCCACCGTGGATGACCACTGAAATCAAAGGAACCTATTGAAAGGAAATGACACCGCCGAAACCTGTGTACAGTACCAAAGCAGTCTCAGAACTTGTCGAACCCTTATCCGGACTTGTAAGCGTAATTATGAGAAACAAATAGCTCGCGAAGTCAAGACCGACCCCCAAAGTTTTTCACATGCATCAGAACAGAAAAAGGAAGTGAAAAACAACATTGGCCCCCTAACAGATGAGACCGGATCACTAACCCAAGACAGTCAACACATTGCCTGAATCTTCAATAGTAATTTTTCTTCCGTATTCACGGTTGAAGATATCGAAACCATTCCAAAGAGTTCTATCCCACCGAGGGGGATTTCGCCCCTAGAAATTGACACCATAAGCGCCCACGATGTGAAAAAGTACCTTGACAAACTCTACACAAATAAATCAATGGAACCCGACAACTTGTCCCCTCGGTTATTGAAAGAAGTAAAACAGCAAATACTACAGCCACTTACTAGCATATTTAACTGGTCACTACAACAAAACAAGGTACCTGAAGACTGGAAAATGGCGAATGTAACACCGATTTTCAAAAAAGGAGATAAGAGCGTTGCCCTAAACTACAGGTCCATTAGTTTAACATCAGTAGCAGGCAAAATTCTCGAAAGGATCGTTAGAGACAAAAAACTTGTCAGTTTTCTAGAGGACAATAATATAATATCGGATGCCCAGCACGGTTTCAGAAATAAGTGTTCCTGCTTAACTAATGTGCTAGACTTCTTCCAAGGTATATTTGAAAACTGGGAAAATCACATCCCAAGCGATGTCATATATCTGGACTTACAAAAAGCATTTGACAAGGTACCACATGAGCGGATATAGGAAACAACCTGACTGGCTTACCAATTAAAAAAACAACGAGTGTTACTCAACGGGCAGGCTTCTGAGTGGATTCCAGTCACTAGTGGAGTACCGCAAGGATCAGTGCTGGGACCAATTCTATTTATTTTATGCATCAACGATTTAGAAACAGGATTAAAATCCTCCCTAGTAAAGTTTGCTGACGACACCAAAGTGGGAGGAAGGGCACTCACGACCGCAGATTGCGAAACCATCCAAAGGGACCTTGATCAGTTCATTCAGTGGTCAGAAAAATGGCAAATGTCATTCAACGTGGACAAATGTAAAGTAATAGACTTTGGATCCAGAAACAGTAACCATACGTACAGCATGCATGGGAAACCACTGCAGGTCGTGCAGGAGGAATCGGATCTTGGAGTCACTATCAGCAGTGACCTAAAAAATGCAAAGGACTGTAAAAAAGCATATAACCAAGCCAACACCATGCTCGGGTTCATATCGAGGAAATTCGAGTATAAGACGCCGGAAATAATGTTGTCCCTGTATAACTCGATGGTAAGACCTCACCTTGAGTATGCGGTACAGTTTTGGTCACCTAGCTACAGGAAGGACACAGAATTATTAGAGCGAGTTCAGCGACGTGCTACGAAAATGATTCCACCACTGAGAGCTCATCCATATGAAGAACGACTCAAGCGACTCAATCTTTTTACGCTGGAAAAGAGACGCTTACGAGGAGATATGATACAGGTGTTCAAGTACCCGGAGAACTTCAGCAATGTCAACTGCTCCAAGTTTTTGGAGCCACAGTCTAACTTCAGAAATAGAAACAACGGTCTACATATTCAAGCAAGGCGGTGTAATACAGATATTGGCAGGAGTTTCTTTTCAGACCGAGTCATCCGCCATTGGAATAATCTTCCCTCAGAAGTAGTAAATGCAAATACCATCAACTCCTTTAAAAATCGAATCGGCCGTCATTTCATTGCGACAGGAGTAAATTGAATACCAAAGTGCTTTCATCTGCTCTGCTGGCACCAAGTGACTGTCGAGCAGATTAAATCACCAGAGCGGGCAACCTCGTAATAAGCCAAAAGGATTTATGTTGCCTGCATTTCCATATTTCCATGTTTCCTCCTCCTCCTTCTCCTCTTTCTCCTCCTCCTCCTCTCTTCTCCTCTCCTCTCCTATTCTTCTTCTTCTCCTCCTCCTCCTCCTCCTCCTCGGGTAACATTCACAATTGGCTTGTGGACTGGCTCTCTGAGCAGAAACAGAGAGTAGTTCTAAACGGTGTTACATCTAACTGGCTCGATGTCAGAAGCGGCGTACCTCAAGGATCAGTGCTTGGCCCCATGCTCTTCTTAATTTATGTTAATGATATCGATGATGGGCTCACTTGCAAAGTATCAAAATTTGCTGATGACACAAAAATTGCTAGTAAAGTAACTGCGACACTCGACGAAGAAGCTTTACAATCAGATCTAGATCGACTTGCACGTTGGGCCAATCAATGGCAAATGAAATTTAACGTTGACAAATGTAAAGTGTTGCACATCGGAAAAAATAACAATCGCGTTCGGTACGTAATGAATGGCCAACAACTTTCTGCAGTAAGTAAAGAAAAGGATCTTGGAATCACTATATCAAGCGATTTAAAGCCCGGTCAGCATTGTTCAGAGGTAGTTAAAACTGCAAACAAATTGGTTGGCTTCATCGGACGAGTCTTTAATAATAAATCGGAAAATGTAATATTAAAACTGTATAATTCGTTGGTTCGACCCCGTCTAGAGTACTGTGTACAGTTTTGGTCTCCCTATTGCAGAAAAGACAGAAAAGTTGGAACGGGTTCAACGAAGAGTAACAAAGATGATTAATAGGTTGAGAAATTTATCATATGATCAAAGGCTTGAAGAAGTAAACTTATTCAGCCTATCAAAACGAAGAATGCGAGGCGATCTAATGGAAGTGTTTAAAATGTTTAAAGGATTCAGTGATATTAATGCGGAGGATTACTTTACAATTGATCGATCAAATATAACTAGAAGAAATCACAATTTGAAGATAATTGGTAAAAGATTGTCGTCGCACGAAGCTAAACACTTCTTCAATCGAGTCGTTAATGTTTGGAACTCTCTACCCTGTGATGTCGTTGATAGTGCAACAGTTACGGCATTCAAGAATAGATTAGACAAGCATTTTGAATCCAACCAGCAACTAAGATATTACTCATTGTCGTAATAACGTTAAGTTCTTTCGAATACTGGTGTCCTTGTCCGCTTTTATCGCCCGGTTAGTGGTAGCAGTAATGGTAGTTCTTTCCTCTTTCCTACATAATTTCTATGCAGTTTTTCCATGCTGCATGGTTCTTTTTCCTTTCCTGCCAGCTTTGGCTGGAGGGATGGGGGGGTGGGGAGGAGCCTTCGCCTTTGCTGTCCTTCATCTTCCACCTTTGATTAGATAGTTAGTGTAGCTTGTCACAAACAGCCTCGTAAGGACCAGCAGGTCTGCTGTTGTTTGTTCTTCCTTTGTGTTTCTTTGTGTTCCTCCTCCTCCTCCTCCTCCTCCTCCTCCTCCTCCTCTTCCTCCAGTTGTCGCCAGAAAACACGGCTTTTGGATTACCTTTCTCCAGTGACACAGCTGTTCCATTTTTCTCCTGCCTCGGCGGTTATTCGTGTGTGTGTGTGTGTGTGTGTGTGTGTGTGTGTGTGTGTTACCTACCCGTCTTTATCTACGTATATACATGAAAGTGTGTTGTTTTTAATTTTCAATAACTACATACACCGATCACAGCTTTATTTTCTCTACTTTTTCTGTTGCATCTCTTTCTATTCTATTCTTTCTATTTTAACGGGCACTGTTTGACATGCGTGGCTAAGTTAGTACCAAAACATCGATCAGTGATTCTCTGGATGAATAATGCGGGTCCGTCCTCTGCCCCGCTGTAACTAATCTCCAGGACGACGCACTTGCCTCTACAAATGACGCAGCTTACCAGAGACCAAGACTTTCTCTATGCGTCACCGTCCTCTGCCCAGCCGTAACCGACCTCCAGGACCCCGCACCAGCCACTACAAACGACGCATCTCCCCGCACCTCAGCCACGGACCAAGGCTTCCTCCTCTATGCGTCCCGAGGGCCCCGTAAAGGCGATTTATAGTGAAGGAAGCTTAGTTTTCGGGGGTTTGTTGCCGCACGTAAGGAAGACCAGAGAAGGTAAACCAAGAAAAGGCGAAAAGTAGTACGTATGTAAAGTCGGAAATAAGAAGGATAAGAAGTGTTTGTCATTTACATTTGATTGCTTGGTTGGCGTTCTCAGCCACCTAAGTAACAGACGAAACGGTATAAGTTTAATAAAGACATATGGTTACGAGATCTGCGAGTAAGGATTTAAGAGAATTAGTAAAAGAGTAATACGTAAAAGAGGAGTCTAATAAGCAATAGGAGAAACGAAATAAGTTTAAAGTTAAGAGAAACGGCTACCATGTCTGCTTACTATTCATCTTTTACCAATGATTGTTAGATTGATAGATTGTTAGTTAAGTAATTGGAGATAATAAGTAAGAGTAATACGTAAAAGAGTAGAGACGAAATAAGTTTTAAGTTAAGAGAAACGGCTACCATGTCTGCTTACTATTCACCTTTTACCATTGAGTGTTAGATTGATAGATTGTTAGTTAAGTAATTGGAGATAATAAGTAAGAGTAATACGTAAAAGAGGAGTCTAATAAGCAATAGGAGAAACGAAATAAGTTTAAAGTTAAGAGAAACGGCTACCATGTCTGCTTACTATTCATCTTTTGCCATTGATTGTTAGATTGATAGATTGTTAGTTAAGTAATTGGAGATAATAAGTAAGAGAGTAATACGTAAAAGAGGACTATCAAGACACCTCTCCTCCCGAAATTGACCTCTCTTTTGGCCACTTATTACTTTTGTCTTTGTGGGAACAGCGATTAGCGGGCTTTCATTTTTTACACCTTTTTTTTGTTGCCCTTGAGCTGTTTCCTTAGCTGTAAAAAAAAATAGGAGAGACGAAATAAGTTTAAGTTAAAAGATAGGCTACGATGTCTGCTTATTATTCACCTTCTACAATAAGTAAAAGACTCTAATAAATAGTGGATAAGTCTAATAACTTATACCAGCCAATTCGTATCACTGAACAAGAGGATCGAAGACTTTTGGCGCCTCAGGAATCGGTTCTCTTAGGAGACTGATGGCAAGTCTGGCTGCCCGAGTGTGTGATGCTGCGGCTCTGCTACGACGGACAAGACGGAGAGGGTGAAGATGTTTGTGTAGCCTTGATGGAATGGACGATGGCTGACACACACACACACACACACACACACACACACACACACAAACACGAACACACAAGCACACAGACATCTATTATAGCTGGTTTACCTGACTATACACTTGGGTATGTATGCTAGCTGGTTAAAGAGGAGAAGGAGGAGGAGGAGGAGCGCAAAGATGATAGTGATGATGATGGTGATGATAATAAAGGAGGAAAAGGAGGCGAAGGAAGGTGAAGAAGATATGGGAGAGGAATAAGGAAAAGCAGACGAAGAACTTAAAGGAATATTGATGGCAGGGAAGGCAGGCGAGGAAGGTAAAGGAGCAAGTATAGAGGGCAGAAACGGACACCTCGCGGCCACCCTTCTTCCCTCTCCTCCTCTGGCCTCTTGAATGTCCTTTACGATCGTTTTAGGGGGGCTGGGAATGCATGTAGTGGTTTATAAAGGACCCAAGACCACCGCCATTCTCTCTCTCTTACGTAGTTTTAGATGTACAGTGACTTGGTATTTGCTTCTCGTGTGTGTGTGTGGGTGTGTGTGTGTGTGTGTGTGTGTGTGTGTGTGTGTGTGTGTGTGTGTGTGTGTTTAATCCTTTGTTTTTATTTTGTTTGTATTGTGAGTATTTTGTTTTTGTTGTTTGTTTGTATTTATTTAATCTATTCAGGTGATTGTTTTTGTCTGAATTGGTAACATGCCGATTATGTTCCCTTTCTCTTCTTCTCTTATTATTCTTTCTTCTCTTTTAGTCTCCTCTTTTGTTCTCTAACCCCCTTTTTTTCCTTTCTTATACTCCCTACCTCTCTCCTTTTAGTTCTCCCTTTATATAAACGCACTTCGTCACCCCTTTCATTACCAGCACTACTATTACCACCACCACCACCACCACCACCACCACAGCCTCCTTTAAGCACCATCACGACAGCCACCACCACTGTCTCCATTCCTGCCACCACCGCCTTCTTACCATAATTACTTCCATCCCCCTCCACCACCGCCTCCATCACCTGTACCTAGGATAATTACGCCTTAATACCTGGTAATCCCAAGAAATTTGCGGCTTGAAAAGTTATATCCGGTTGGCATAAAAGAGAGGAGGAGGAGGAGGAGAAGGAGGAGGAATATGGAGGAGCGTTAATGGTTTTGGTGATGCCTCATTTAAACACAAAATTGGTCACTGTAGTCTCCTCTTGTTCCTCCTTCTCCTCTTTTTCTTCCTCCTCTTCCTCGTCCTCCTTACCAGGGTTATTCATCTCATAAGGTGCTGAACACACTGCTTATGAGAGGACACTAGACTGTGTGTGTGTGTGTGTGTGTGTGTGTGTGTGTGTGTGTGTGTGTGTGTGTGTGTGTGTGTGTGTGTGTGTGTGTGTGTGTGTGTGTGTGTGTGTGTGTGTGTGTGTGTGTGTGTGTGTGTGTGTGTGTGTGTGTGTGTGTGTGTGTGTGTGTGTGTGTGTGTGTGTGTGTGTGTGTGTGTGTGTGTGTGTGTGTGTGTGTGTGCTGGGAGGGGGGGGGTGTTGGAGTCAGTGAATAGCTCCATTGGAAATAATAACAGCTCTACCAATGAGGATAAAAATAACAACAATAATACAACTAACAAGAATAATGGCTTATGAGTGAATTATTACTGCTATACGAACTGCAATTAATTATCTACCATTATAAGCTAGCGTGTATTGCCTTTTTTTTTTTTTTTTTTTTTTTCCGTGTCAGCCTTTAGCGACGGTAGGCTTTCTTGAGGGGCCTGGATGGTAGTCAGCCCCAGCCCGTCATGGCGCAGGCAAGTGTTTTATAGCGGCGTCATCTTTTCTTTAGTCTTGTTTAGTTAATATAAATGTCGTACAGTTCGTTTCGTCCACCGTTACTGCTTCTAGACCATTCCGAGGGTTGACGTAACTCCTTCAGAAAGCTGCGCCTCTTCATGTCATATCCTCTTAGCTATTCCTCTTTGTTGGGTCCAGTCACTCCCCCTTGAGCTGCATTCCATCGTGCCCGGAATGTCCTCTTGGTTCGTCCACTCTAGACCTCTTTCTGTCCCTTCATCTCTTTGGGGTCATTGTAATCTCCGCAGCCTTTCCTTACATGGCTCGGAATCCTCCATGTCCGTTGTCTTGTCTGTCCACTCAAGGCCTCTTTTCGTCCCTTATTAATCTGGTGCTGGTCATCGTAATCACTTCTTCATCCTTACCTTACACGACTAACCCTCAGGCCTGTATCCTTCTTGCAGCTCCTTGTACCGCTTCTTTCGAATACTTCCGTTTCCTTATTCTTTCATTTTCCCCTTACATCCTTGTGTATACTCCTTGCCAATCTTTGTTTGACCCTTTTCTCACTCCGTTTTGGTCCTCTGAGCTGCAAACATAAATACCTCAACATTCCTTTCTTCTTCTTTCGCCTTCCTTGCAAACAGTTACATCTCTTTATTCTTTTATTTTCCTTATACACCACCATATGTACTTCTTGGCTCTCTTTATTTAACCCTTTTCTCACTTCCGTCTTGGTCCTCTGAGCTGCAAACATAAATACCTCAACATTCCTTTCTTCTTCTTTCGCTTTCCTTGCTAACAGTTACATCTCTTTATTCTTTTATTTTCCTTATACACCACCATATGTACTTCTTGGCTGTCTTTATTCAACCCTTTTCTCATTTCCGTTTTGGTCCTCTGAGCTGCAAACATAAATACCTCAACATTCCTTTCTTCTTCTTTCGCCTTCCTTGCAAACAGTTACGTCTCTTTATTCTTTTATTTTCCTTATACACCACCATATGTACTTCTTGGCTCTCTTTATTTAACCCTTTTCTCACTTCCGTTTTGGTCCTCTGAGCTGCAAACATAAATACCTCAACATTCCTTTCTTCTTCTTTCGCCTTCCTTGCAAACAGTTACATCTCTTTATTCTTTTATTTTCCTTATACACCACCATGTATACTCCTTGCCTGTCTTTATCTAACCTTTTTCTCACTCCCGTTAACGTCCTCTGAGCAATATATATTCTCTCCATGCTTCATATTTCTATTTTTTTCTCCCTCTCTTTCGGCGTTCCCTCTATTAAATTCTCTTACTTTTTTTTTGCTCACTCTCTCTCTTTTATGGATTCTAGTTTTTCCTCTCTCTCTCTCTCTCTCTCTCTCTCTCTCTCTCTCTCTCTCTCTCTCTCTCGAGTTGGTCAAAACACTTTTAGTCTTATCGTCGATGCTTTTTTTTTTTCTTTTTCTGTTTCATCTTTTATTTTATTTCTCGCTTTCGTCACAGTGTTGCCAGTAAATTGTTTTTTCTTTTTCTATTTCGTCTCTTATTATATTTCTCGCTTTCTTCACGGTATTTTCAGTAACTTCTTTTTCTTTCTTTCTTTTCTTTTTTTTCTCTCCTTTTTTTGATCGGGTTCTCAGTAATGTTACTGTTGACCATGTTTCTATTGTTTTATGTTATGTATATTTTAGCTTTCGTGAATATTAAGAACACACACACACACACACACACACACACACACACACACACACACACAATTTTCACATTTTCATTTCGTTTTCAACTTTCTGCAATAAGTTAAGAATATTATCTTTGCATTACTATATCAAGCGATTTAAAGCCCAGTCAGCATTGTTCAGAGGTAGTTAAAACCGCAAACAAATTGGTTGGCTTCATCGGACGAGTCTTTAATAATAAATCGGAAAAAGTAATATTAAAACTGTATAATTCGCTGGTTCGGCCCCATCTAGAGTACTGTTTACAGTTTTGGTCTCCCTATTACAGAAAAGACGTAGAAAAGTTAGAACGGGTTCAACGGAAAGTAACAAAAATGATTAATAGGTTGAGAAATTTATCTTATGAACAAAGGCTTAAAGAAGTAAATTTATTCAGCCTATCAAAACGGAGAATGCGAGGCGATCTAATAGAAGTGTTTTAAATGTTTAAAGGATTCAGTGATATTAATGCGGAAGATTACTTTACAATTGATCGATCAAATAGAACAAGAAGAAATAACAGTTTCAAGATAAGTGGTAAAAGATTATCGTCGCACGAAGCCAAACACTTCTTCAATCGAGTCGTTAACGTTTGGAATTCTCTACGCTGTGATGTCGTTGATAGTACAACAGTTACGGCCTTCAGGAATAGATTAGACAAGTATTTTGAATCCAACCAGCAACTAAGATATTACTCATTGTCGTAATAACGTTAAGTTCTTTCGAATACTGGTGTCCTTGTCCGTTTTTATCGCCCGGTTAATGATAGCGCCTCGTAAGGACCATCAGGCCTGCTGTTGTTTGTTCTTCCTTTGTGTTCCTTTGTGTTCCTCCTCCTCCTCCTCCTCCTCCTCCTCCTCCTCCTCCTCCTCCTCCTCTTCGTAAATTCTGGTGGTGTTTGAATTGCTTCTATTTTTATTTTTAATCTTCTCAAAGTGAAGCTACTTAATTTTTTCCTCTCCGACTTTATTTACTTTTTCCTCCCGAGTGGTTCTTGCGTAGTGTGAGGGAGGAAAGTGAGAAGGAAAGAGGATATAGAGAAGGAGGAGGAGGAGGGAGGAGAAAAAACAAGTTGAATTAATGGATTGGGGAGATAGGAGATGTGAAAAATAAGTAAAGTGAAACGAGTTATAGACGAAAGAGGAGGAGGAGGAGGAGGATGCCTGAAGAAGAGCGCAAAATGGGCAACGGGAATTAGTGAAGGAGGAAGAAGGGAAGATGAAAGAGTGAAGAAGGAAAAGGAAATTGAAGAAAATGGGAGAAGGAGAGAGAAGCAGAAACTAAATCAATGTAAGGAAGAGAAGAACGAAGAGAAGGAAGAGAAGAAGGAGAAGAAGGAGAAGGAAAGGAAGAAGAAGAGGGAGAAGGAGCAAAAGGACACAAAGGAAAAAAGAGAAAACAAGAGGAATTATATAAAAGAAAAAATGAGAAAGAGTAGGAAGAGAAGGAGAAACGAGAACGAGGAGGCGAAGGAGTAGGATAAGGAGGAGAAGTAGAGGAGGAGGAGGAGGAAAGAGGAGAAAACAACGTGTACAAGAAAAGGAAGAAAAGGAGAAGGAAAGGAGGGAGAAGGCGAAGGAAGAAGGAGGAGGAATAAGAGAGGAGGAGCAAAGATAATATAGTGGAAAGAGTAAAAAAAAGGAAGAAGACTAGAAGGAAAGAAACGAGAAAACGGATGAGAACGAGGAGAGGAAGAAAAAGAGGGAGGAGGAGGAGGAAAAGGAAGAAGGAGGAGGCAAAAAAGGAAGAGGAGGAGGAGTCAGAGAAGAGTAAAGTAAAAAAACAAAAAGTAAAGAGAAGCAAGTTGCTGAGATATCGGAGAAGAGGTAGAAATACTTGGAAGAGCTTGGTAAATACAGGACTGAAGAGGAGGAAGAGGAGGAGGAGGAGGAGGAGGAGGAGGAGGAGGAGGAGGAGGAGGAAACAATAACGAAAAGAAAAAGAAGAAAAAAGGAAGAAGGAAAAGAAAGAAGGAGAGTAAATTTGCGGCAGAGATAAACATGCACTGGGAAAAGAGATAGGCTAAAGAGATGCTTGCGAAGGAGGAGAAGGAAGAGGAGGAGGAGGAGAAGAGAAGGAAAACTGGAAGTGGGAAAAAGGAAGGTGAGGTAGAGAAATAAGAAGAATGATGATAGTGAATAAGAGGAAGCCTAATGATAATGAGATGGAGGCGAGAAGGAAGAATTGGTTTAAGAAATACAAGGGACAGGGAAAGAAAGAAGAAAATGGAGATGGAAGGAGAAGTCTTGTGAAGCCAGTGAATAAGGAAAACAAAGGAAGTTGATAAATAATGGAAGGAGAAAGAAGGGGAGGCGAAAAGAAAGAATATGTTAAGAAATGTAAGAGATAAAACGACAATGAAGAATAGGAGTATAGAGAGAGAAACTATGAAAATTCAATAAACAAGGAAAAACAAAGTAATTAGAAGGGAAACAGATGAATGTAAAAAGAAAGAACAAGTTTAGATTATGCAAGATCAAAAGTGAGAAGAAGGAAAGTGGGAGACGGAGATAGGAACTAAGAGAAGAAAGTAAACAAGGAAAAACAAACTAAGAAATTGATAAAGGGAAAAAAAGGCAAAGGGGGAGGAGGAGGAGGAGGAGGAGGAGGAGGAGGAGGAGGAGGAGGAGGAAAGGGAAGGAGAAAAACTAATTAGACGCAATGAGAAAGGAGATGCTGTTTTGATTACATTTCCTCACGTCTAATTGATATGAAGGGCTGGTTTAGTCCTACGTTCTTCTGGTAAACGTTCTGGTCGTGGAAGTCCCTGAATAACCGCAACCACTCCCCTTACTCGCCTATTACGTTCCGCTGGTAAACGTTCTTCTGGTAAACGTTCTTCTGGTTGACGTTCTGGTCGCGGAAGTCCCTGAATAACCGCAACCACTCCCCTTACTCGCCTATTACGTTCCGCTGGTAAACGTTCTTCTGGTAAACGTTCCGCTGGCAAACGTTCCCTGATGAACTTTCTTGAGGTGGCAGTATAAATAGTACCTTAATTTATGCAAACGCAGTACTTACTCGCCTATATACTTACTTAACGACTGAGGCTTACTAACAGGGCGGAGGAGAGAGTTCTAAGTGAGAGAGAGAGAGAGAGAGAGAGAGAGAGAGAAATGCTTTGGTCGTCGGGTTCCGAATGTTTTATATTTTTTTCTTTCTCTGACCTTTTCGTATCAGTGTTATTTGTTTTCCCTTCCTGTTGACTTGGTGCGTTGGTCATGTGTGTTTGTGTTTGTTTGTGTGTGTGTGTGTTAGTATGTGTGTGTGTGTGTGTGTGTGTGTGTGTGTGTGTGTGTGTGTCTACTTTGTTTCTATACGAAGTTAGTTGTAAGTTTTTTTTTGTTACCTACTACCAGTAATACCTCCCTCATCACCATCACCACTACAACCACCACCATCATTACCACAACCATCATCACCACCACTACAGCCATTATCACCACCACTATCATTACCACTATCATCACCTCCGCCGCCACCACCACCAATCTCAGGTAAGGAGCGAATAATTACCTTGAATCACCTTTGGGCCTCATTATCATTCCAGAGCTGGAGGATAAAAATGATATTAAATGTCCCTCCCAACACCCTCCTCAGACTCCTTTTTTTCCTCCTCTCCTCCTTCAACTTCCTTCCTTCTTCCTTCTTCCTCCCTTTTCTCCTTTTCATTTTACTTCGTCATTTTTCCTACTTTCTTTTGCTTGTCTCCTTATTTTCTCCTACATCCTTCTTCTTTCTTACTTTCTTACTTCTGTCTTTTTCCCTTCTTCACCTGCTTTCTTTTTTATTCCTTCCTCCTTTCTTTCTTCCATACTCTCGTCTCCTTTCCTCCGTAGTTCTTTTTCCTCATTCCCTCTTTACATCTTTCTTCCTTGTTCCCTTGTTCCCTCTATTCCTTCTCCATTTTTTCTTCACTCCTGCTTCTTTCCCTCCTTCCTTTTTTCCTCAGTTCCTCCTTATTCCTTATTCCCCCTTCTCACTTTCTTTCCTCCCAACTCCTTCCTTTTTCCCTTTTCTTCACTCCTGTATCCTTCTCTTATTCACTTCACTTCCTTTCCTTCTTCTTCTTTCTTCCTCACTCCTGTTTTCTTCCTCTGTTCACTTCATTTCCTTTCCTTCTTTTTCATTCCTTCTTCCTCACTTCTATCTTCTTTCCTTCTTCACCTCATCCCATCCTTCCCTTCTCTCTTTTACCTCTGGCTCTCTTTCCACGTCTCTTATTCCCTCTTCTCTTTCTTCGATCCTGCAAGCTTTCAAGTTGTAGCATATTTAGTGAGCGTCCTGGGACTTTGGTTTTGCACATCTTGGAGGAGTTGGAGAAAGAGGAGGAGGAGGAGGATACGGATGAGGATGAGGATAAAGGGGAGGAGAAAGAGTAGGAGCAGTAGGAGTAGAAAGAGGTGGTGGTAGTAGTAGTAGTAGTAGTAGTAGTAGAGGAGGTCCCGTCATTCACACCCACCCCACTAACGCTGCTCCCCCTCCACACTGACACCTGCCAACACCTGCCAATCAAGGAGGAAAGTTTGTAGCGTGATCCATAACACCAGCAGTAGATCATCAGGTGTGTGTGTGTGTGTGTGTGTGTGTGTTCAAAAGGAAATGGAACTGGATTTGAGAAATATATAAATAAAAAAAATCCCTTGACACACACACACACACACACACACACACACACACACACACACACACACACACACACACACACACACACACACACACACACACTGCCCCTTCTCACGTCCTCATTTGGCAGTAAAGTCTTCTAAGGCATGAGTCCGGCCCAAACGTTGGGAGGCAGTGAGTTGGGTGCCTCGCCTCCGCCCGGCTCCTCTGCTTGGGAATGGACGATTCTAGGGAAGGGGGAGGAGAGCAGAGAGGAAAAGGAGGAGGAAGGAAGGAGAGGAGGTTGAATAGCTGGTGAGAGAGCAAAATTAAGAGGGAGGATGGACAGGAGGGAGGAATGGGAGACGGAAGGAATGGAAAGAGGAGGAGAAAATGAGGAAGGAGAGGAAGGGGAGGAGAAAGGAAGGAGAGGAGGGAGAATAGCTGGTGAGAGAGGAAAATTAGGAAGGAGGATGGACAGGAGGGAGGAATGGGAGACGGAAGGAGGGGAAAGAGGAGGAGAAAATGAGGTAGGAAAGGAAGGAAAATGAGGAAGGAGAGATGAAGGGAAGAGGAGGAATGAAGAAGGGAAGAAAAAGGAGGGTGTTGATGAAGTACGTCTTGTGAGAGAGAAAGAGTAGGAGAGAGGACTGCTGGTGAAGGAGGAAGGGGGAGGAGGGAGTAGGAGGAGGAGGGAGGATGGAGGTGAGAGAGAAGACAAAAAAAGGAACCATAACTGGGTCGTGTATGGAAGGGAGGGGAGGGAGGAAGGGAAGGATGGAGAGAGGGAGGGAGGGGGAAGGGGAGGGTTTGGGATTGGAGAAAAAGGAGGGAAGGGGAATGTCTACGTACAAGAGGAAAAAAATAAATGAGAGAGCGAGGTGGGAAGGATATTGAAGGGAAGGTTAAGGAAATTAAGAAGGAAGGAAAGGAAGGAAAGGAGAGAGAAAGAAAGAAAAAGAAAACAATTGGATTATGTGAGGAAGGGAAATTCGGAATGAAGAAAGGGAAGGAAGGAAGGAAGGAAGAAGGGGAAGGAGAGGATCTAGGAAACGAAAGTGGGCAAAGAAAATTTATATGAGGCTGTGAGAGGAGTGTGGGGGCGCCATGACCCCCCCCCCACACACACACAGAGAGAGAGAGAGAGAGAGAGAGAGGGGAATTGTGGGTCAGTGAAGATATGTGTTGGCGTGGATGGAGGACGAGGGGAGGATGAGGAGGGGGAGGGAGGGGGCGAGGAGGGGGGAGGGGGGAGAGAAAGGGGATCGAAGAATGGTTTGTGTGGAGGAAGGGATTAAGGAATATTTCTCTCTGTCAGGCAATTCTTCTGTATTTCCTTTTATCACGCTTTTTTTTCCTTCCTTTTCATCTCTTCCTTCATTTAATTACTATTTCGAATTGTCGTTTTTCATTTATTTTTCTATTTCTCATGGTGATTTTTTTTTCACATCTCTCTTTTTCCCTCTTTCTTTTTCTCTCTCTTCCTCTTCCTCTCGCTGTCATTCTCTCTTTCTCCCTCTTTCTTTTTCTCTCTCTCTCTCTCTCTCTCTCTCTCTCTCTCTCTCTCTCTTCTTAACTTCAAATAATTTTTTTTATTTTATCTTTTCGTCTTTTCTCTCTATCCGGCTATTTCTTCCTTCTATTGTAGTTTATTTTCTTCTTTAGTTCTTTCTGCATTTGTCTCTTTCTTTCTTTTAGCTTTTCTTTATTAATTCGTATCTTTTTTTTTTATTGATTTTCACTCGGTGTTATTCTCTGTCTCGACTTTATTATTTCAACTCCATTTTTTCTCTCGTCATTGCTTACCACACCACCACCAGATGGGGCCTGATGGTCGGCCCAGCCCGTTCTGGCGCAGGCGAGTGTTTATAGTGGCGCCATCTTGCGTTGGCTCATGCTGCCCCCCGGAACTCGTTCTTGATTCGCTTGGACGGCTTCCTCTAGAGTCCGGGTTGATGGGTGGTCTTCAGGACAGCATGTGGGTAGTTTTAAGCCACTCGGCGGTGACTGAAAAATCCGAGTGGTAGCGTGAGGATTCGAACCCGCGTCGTCCATCACGCGGCGAATGTGGGTCCAGTACGCTACCAGTTCGGCCACCGCCTACCACCACCACCATCACCAACACCCTCACTCCTCCCTGTCTCTACCACCCACGCACAATTACACCTTACTGTGTTCCACCACCACCACCACCACCACTACCACCACCACCAATCACACGCCTTCCACCACAACGCATCCACATCCAGATTTCCACTTTCAACACCTCACTTCTCCTCCTCCTCCTCCTCCTCCTCCTCCTCTCTTAAGAAGGATTTGGGCCTCCCTCCTACAAATTGAATCCCTGTCTAGCGGTCGCCATTTTTCCGGTTGAATTGCGATTTGTCGGTACGTTTTGCTGTCAGTAGAGGGAGGGAGGGAGGGAGGGTGTGAGAAAGGGTGATAGAGAAAGGAGGAAGGGTAGGAAGGAAAGAGGGAGAGAAAAGGAAAGAAAGAGGGAGGTATGGAGGGAAAGAAGGGAAGGAAGGAAGGAGAGGGAAGCAGGAAAGTGAGTGAGAGAGGGAGATATAAGGTAGAGGCGGTAAGAGATAAAGAGAAGGAGGAGTAAAGTTTAAAAGTAGGGAAGGAACGAAGAAGAGAGGCATGGAAAGAGGGAAGGAGAAAGAGAGAGGAAGAAAGGCGAGGGAGGAAGGCAAGGAAGTGCAAGAGAGAAGGAGAGATAGAAGGAAGGAGAGAAAGCTATATGGAGGATTGAATGATATAGAAGAATGTAACAAAAAGTGTGAAATAAATAACTTGAAGGATAAAAGGAAGAGAGAGGATAAGGTGGGTAGGAAGGGAAAAAGAAGGGAGAGAAAAGAGAAGAGGTGATTAACATTGAGGATGGAGAATGGAAGAACAAAGTGAACAGAAAGGATTATGGATGAGAGAGAGAGAGAGAGAGAGAGAGAGAGAGAGAGAGAGAGAGAGAGAGAGAGAGAGAGAGAGAGAGAGAGAGAGAGAGAGAGAGAGAGAGAGAGAGAGAGAGAGACTTTTTTAGATTTATGCCTTTTAACGTTTCTCTTCGCTCTTAATTATTTCCACCTGACCTTTATTCTCTCTCTCTCTCTCTCTCTCTCTCTTGCCTGCTTTCATCTACTTTTTGTAACCTTCATCTTTTTTTTTCTCTCTCTCCTACCTTCTACCTTTTCTATTTTTATTTTTTTCATTCCTGTTCTTATTTTTATTTTGGTCTTTTCCTGTTGTTTTTATTTATTTTATTTTTATTTTTAGTTTTTTATCTCTATTTTTTTGTCGTTTTTCTCTTCCTGTTCTATTTTCCTCCCGAACAACAACAACAACAAAAAAGGCTGCACTACTACTTTCTTAATTGCATATATCTTTTTTTTTTTTTATCTATTCTCTCTCTCTCTCTCTCTCTCTCTTTATTTTTTTTATTTTAACATGTTCAGTACATTAGTACATGGCAGTATTATTTGTCTATGCTAAAGTTCCCCCGACCGTTGGGGAGCTATTTAAAAGCTTCTGCCGATTATATTATACAATTATATACATGTTTACGGTGGGTGTAGGAGTAGCCACCTGTGGGACGCAACCTTCATCTGCTGAGTGGACAGTTGTGTCACATCCACATCAGCAGTGAGGTTGTTCCACCACACCACCGCTGCGATGGAGAAGGCACGTTGGTGGGTGCTGGAGCGGGCCATTGACACTTCCAGGAGGGAGGCGTTGCTCAGCACCGTTCTCGTGCTGCGCTCAGACCTCCTCCAGGTAGCCCTCAGGTCCGTCAGGTGGGGCACTAGGCCCACTTGTGCCTTGTGTAGCACCGTCAGGGCAGCGACGCGGCGACGGTGCTCCAGGCTATTCAGCTGGTTCGTGGCTGGTCTTGCCCTTCCTTCGTGTGGGTGTTGTTGTTGTTGTTGTCGATGTCTCTCCCACTGGCTCGGTCGGTGGTGCTGGGTGCCGTTGATGAGGCGTTCAGCCCTCCTTTGCACCTTGTCTAGCACGTTGAGGTGGCAGCGGGCGCTGGCCATCCAGGTGAGCGGTGCATACTCCATCACTGGACGGACTTGTGCCTTATAGAGGGTGTTCAGGCCTTCAGCATCGAGGAGGTTCTTCATGCGGCGCAGGAGGTTCACCTTCTGGGAGGCTTTGTGCGCCACCCTTTCAAAGTGACGGTCAAACCGCAGCTGGGAGTCCACCTCCACGCCCAGGATGTCGACGCTGGACTGCAGAGGGATGGTGTCGTTCCCGAATCTCAGTCTGCCGTGGAGCTGCCTCGCGTCCTCCCGAGAACGTGATATTACCATGGCCTGGGTTTTGTCAGGGACAAACCTGACTTGCCTCCTCTTTCCCCAGGCCATTATGTCTGCCAACTGTCTGTTGACGGCCTCTATTACGTCCCTCTTGTATGTTCTGGAGAGGGTGCAGTCGTCGGCGTAAGCGCTTGCTGCCAGGATGGTTTGCAGGAGGTCGTTAAAGTATATGTTCCACAGAATAGGTCCAAGGACGGACCCCTGTGGAACGGAGGCCTCCACCGGGAAGCTGGTCGAGGTGCTTCCGTTGACTGCTACGCGGAGGCTCCTGCCTAACAGGTAGTTTGAGAGCAGGCGCAGCAGGTCCCCCGTGATGCCTAGTTGCTGTAGCTTCGCCGTCAGACCGCGGTGCCAAACGGAGTCGAACGCGCCAGCTATATCCAGGGCAATCACGAGAGAGGGGTGGCCGTCATCAAGGGCGTCATGCCAGGACTTTGAGAGGAGAAGGAGGAGGTCTGAGGTAGAGCGGCCCTTCCGAAAACCAAACTGCTTCGGTGACTGCAGGTGGTTTTCCTCGAGGAAGGATGTCAATTGCTCCCCGATGATCCTCACAAATATCTTGCTGATGATTGGGAGGAGTGATATTGGCCTGTAATTGCCTGGCTCGGACCTGGATTTTTTCTTGTGTACGGGTGTGACTCTGCCCTCCTTCCACTGTGCAGGCCACACCCCGCTCTGCAGGCATCGCCGGAAGATCTGGGCGAGGGGGCTGGTGAGCTCATCGGAGCATCGCCGCAGTAAGTATGGACTGACGCTGTCAGGGCCTGGCGCCTTCCTGGTGTTGACGCCCCTCAGATGTCTCCTGACAGCGTCCTCAGAGATTAGCACATTCTCTAGTCTTGAGGCGATGAGTTGGGGGAGGGTGGGCGGCTGCCTGTCTGGCTCCTGGGTTGTCATCTTTTGACTGAAGTGACAGTCAAAAGATGACAACCCAGGAGCCAGACAGGCAGCCGCCTCTCTCTCTCTCTCTCTCTCTCTCCATTCTTTTTACTCTTTGACTTTCATGTTGTCAATTTTTTTTATCTTGCAAAACGGTTTCACCCATTTTCGAGTTTTTGAATCCGAGGTTTCGCTGTCTGTCTGTCTGCCTGTCTGTCTGTCTGTCTGTCTGTTACTGTCTGTACGTTTGTGTTTTTTCAGATTGTCTTTCTTAACTTTTACTTCTACATTTTATTTTATCTTATTTTGTTCTTTTTCATTTTTTTTGTGTGTACGTGTGTATGTATTTATGTATGTATGTATGTATGTATGTATGTATGAATGTAGGAACGTGTGTGTGTGTGTGTGTGTGTGTGTGTGTGTGTGTGTGTGTGTGTGTGTGTAGCTCGTTTAAAGTATATCACAACCTGGTATATGAATGCAACTAGGTATCACCTCCCCCAATTCTCTCTCTCTCTCTCTCTCTCTCTCGAGTGCTGCGTCCCTGCGAGAGAGAGAGAGAGAGAGAGAGAGAGAGAGAGAGAGAGAGAGAGAGAGAGAGAGAGAGAGAGAAGATGAAAAAAAAATATATGCAATTAAGAAAGTAGTAGTGCAGCCTTTTTTTTTTTTGTTCGGGAGGAAAATAGAACAGGAAGAGAAAAACGACAAAAAAATAGATAAAAAATAAAAATAAATAAAAATAAATAAAAAGAACAGTAAAAGACCTAAATAAAAATAAGAACAGGAATGAAAAAAAATAAAAATAGAAAAGGTCGAAGGTAGAAGAGAGAGAGAGAGAGAGAGAGAGAGAGAGAGAGAGAGAGAGAGAGAGAGAGAGAGAGAGAGAGAGAGAGAGAGAGAGAGAGAGAGAGAGAGAGAGAGAGAGAGAGAATAAAGGTCAGGTGGAAATAATTAAGAGCGAATAGAAACGTTAAAAGGTATAAATCTAAAAAAAGTCTCTCTCTCTCTCTCTCGCATCAATCAGGGAGACTCTTCACCTTTGTCTTCGCCGGCTTTATTCCGTCTGGCTGTTCGTCTTTCTCATTGTCCGAGCTTAACACGACGGCCACTTTTTGTTCGCGTGGTTTTGGGTCTTAATTTAGATGGCATCCCTCTGTCTTTTTCTCTTTTATTCTCTGTATTTCTCTTTCTCTTTACCTCTCCATCAATCTATCTCTATTTATGTATCTCTTTCTCAACCAGTGCATTTCCATTATCCTTTCTTCCTTCTCTTCTTTTCCTTCCTTCCTTCCCTTCCTTCTTTCCCTTCCTTCTTTCCCCATTTGTGTTTCAGTGGCTCCAGAAATCCCTTACTCTCCATAACTGCCCTCCCCATTACTACTTTAAGCCTACAGCTCCTCTTTCAAAGCCTACGATATACTGTTCCTTTTTGCTGTTTCCTACATTGATGTCGTCTGTACATAAAAAGACATTCGTGCCCCCTGATTTAAGTTTACACCATTCGGGAATATTCATCAGTCCGTATCATTCCACTGCAGGGTACAGGACTCTCGCAAGCGTGTCCATTCATCTCTGTCCTGTGCCTCTTGTATCCAATTTCGATGTGAACGTTTCGTAAAAATAATAATAATGATAAATAAATGACATAATGAATAAACAAGTGCATAAAAAATAACTGCGTTCGATAGGATTATAATTTGTAGACAACCATAAGAATATCTATCAGTCAGTTAGGCAAGCAAGCAGTAATAACAACAACAGCTAAAAAATTACTCATCTTTCGGCTCATGAACTCCACCCGACCAACCAAATAATGTATATAATCAACCAAGCAAGCAAGAAATCATAACAACATTTCACAACTTATTCACCATTCGACTCGTGAACTACAACAACCATTTTTTTTTCACAATCATCCTCCCGACTGACTTCCCCTCATTGTCGCGTCGAGGGAGCGACTGCCTGGAGCGCTCCGTCATTCCGTGTTTTTCCAGCGGCGGCAATCACCTCGGGCCGGGCAGTGACGAGCCGCCGCACTCCCGGACCCAGAACGGAAACTGATTCGCGTCACTGATGAAAATAAACTCGCCGGTGCGCTGGCTGGCTGGCTGACTGGCTGGCTCCCCGGGACATAAAACACGCCTGATAAACTGTACTGAATCGCTGGCGGCCTTTCTGTCTGTCTGTACCCTTCCCTTCGTCCTCTCCTCACCCCTTCTGTCTCTTTCTGTGTGTGTGTGAGTTAAAGGGAGAGGTGCGTCCGTATCTATCTATATCCTTCCCTTCCTTCTATCTGTACCTCTTCTCCTATCCTAATAAACATAGAACAAACCTGATAAACAATACAGTATCGCTTGTGTGTCTATCTGTACCCTTTCCTTCTTCGTATCCTCACTCCCTCTGTCTCTATCTGTGTGTGTGTGAAGGAGGGAGCGTCTGTGTTTGTCTGTACCCTTCCCTTTCTCCTATCCTTGCCACTCCAACTATCCTAATAAACTATACTGTATCGCTGGCCTGCCTCCGATCCACTGTAGTTTCAGGGGATAGCCTTTGCAACGGCCCATTTATGTATTGCTTTTTACTTGTTGCTCGTCTCTTTTTCACTTTCTATTACAATTTTTATTTGGTCTGTCTTTCCACTTTCAATCCGTCTGTATATAACATTCTTCCTACCCTTTCCTCCTCGTTCTCGTCCCACTCTCTTTATGTGTAGGAAGGGTGTCTGTCTGTCCGTCTGCTTCTCTCTCTCTCTCTCTCTCTCTCTCTCTCTCTCTCTCTCTCTCTCTCTCTCTCTCTCTCCATTCTTTTTACTCTTTGACTTTCATGTTGTCAATTTTTTTTATCTTGCAAAACGGAGAGAGAGAGAGAGAGAGAGAGAGAGAGAGAGAGAGAGAGAGAGAGAGAGAGAGAGAGAGAGAGAGAGAGAGACTTTTTTTAGATTTATACCTTTTAACGTTGCTATTCGCGCTTAATTATTTCCACCTGACCGTTATTCTCTCTCTCTCTCTGTGTGTGTGTCTCTCTCTCTCCACATCTATCCTGGATCGTCATCTTCGAGGTCGGATTATTCATTACGAGGTTCTTGTACTAGACGGAAAAGTTAAGAAGACTCGACACTGATCCGCCAAAGTGCTGCAATTTTTACTGTTATACCTGATCTTGACGTCCCACACCGATAGTGACTGACTGCTTAGGTTCAGGGGAGAATGAGGAGTGAATGGAGATAGGATAAGAAGGGTAATGAGTTTGATAAGGGGATGGAGGAAAAGAAGAAAATAAGGAGTAGAAGAATACGCAGAAGGAGGAGAAGGGGCACAAGATGAAGAAGAAGAGAAAGGAAGTAAGGAAAGAGAAGAAGAATGGAAAACGAAGAAGAAGAAGGGGAACAAGATCAAGCCGAAGAAAAAAGAAATAAGGAAAGAGAAGAAGAAGAAGAAGGAGAGGAAAACGAGGGAACAGAAGGGCAAAAAGAAGAATAAAAAGAAGATGAAAAGGGAGAACGGAAAATAGGATAAGAAGGGTAACGAAAAAAATAAGGGGATGGGGAAAAAGAAGCAGAGGAAAGAAAGAAACAAATAGAAAAATAAGAGAAAAAAGAAGAATAAAAAAAACGAAAACAGGAATCACAAACCAAACCAAACTAAAGTCCCAATCTTCACAACACCGATAAGTGGGGGAAGGGAAGGGAGGGAGGTAGGGAATAATTTCGAGTCAACAACCATCTGCAAAAAAAATCCTCGCGGCATTTAGGAGAGGCTATGGTCCTCATAATACGTATATATATTTTGCCTTGGGGGTATTATTATGGAGCACCAATTAATTCCCTTTCATGAATAACCGCAATAATAAACCCGGACCACTGGGATCAAACACAATGGGGAGGAAGGGGATGTGATGGGATGGAGAAAGGAAGGGGAGGGGATTAGTATGAGGGGAAATATTGTAATGAGGGTAATGTGAGGGTAGGAGGAGGAGAAGTAGGAGGAGGAGGAGAAGAAGGAGGAGGAGAAGGAGGAGGAAGAAGAAGGAAGAGTTATCCTTTCATCTCTTTCTTTATTTACTTTATTTGTTTTTATTTTCTTACTTCTCTGTGATTGTTTTGACATGTCTCTCTTTCTCTCTCCCTCTCTCGTTTGGGAGGAGGAGGGAGTAAAGGAAGGAAGGAAAGGAGGAAGGAGGGGAAGGGAGGAAGGAGAAGGAAGAAGGAAGGGGAGGAAGAGAGAGGTAAGAGAGAAGGATGGAAGAAGGGAGGAAAGGAAGGATAGGAAATAAACCGGTGGAGGAAACGAGGGAAAGAGGAATGGGAGAAGGGAAGGGTAAAGATTAGGAGAGAAGGAAGGAAAGGAGAGTAAGAGTAAATGGGAAAACAAACAAAAAAACTAAGGGGTAGAGGTGTGTGTGTATGTGTGTGTGTGTGTGTGTGTGTGTGTGTGTGTGATACGCTATATAACACGCACCAGGGCACAGTGTCGGGGTGATGAACAATTCCAGTACACGATGCAGACAGGTGTTGGCAGACGCGTGGCAGGAACGATATCGGGACGGAATATAATGAAACGGTTTTGCCGATAGTACTGTATATGTATGTACTTGTGTTTGTTGTTGTTGTTGTTGTTGTTGTTGGTGGTGGTGGTGGTGGTGGGGGTGGCGGTGGGGGTGTTGGTGGTTGGGAGTGCGTGGTAGTGGTGATGATTGTGGTGGTTTTCATGGTGACGAATTTGGTGGTGGTTGTGGTAGTGGTGTTGGTGATGGTGGTGACGGCGGTGATTGCATTCACTACTTTAATATATATGCACCTAAACTGGGTATGTTTCCACGTCTTAAGTAAGAAACTATACAAGGGAAAAAAATATAAATTGTGTCCAAAATTAATGTATTCGTCTTCCCTTTAATTTGTACGTTTTCTGTCATACCGATCTTTGGAGGCGCTGCTAACGCTAAGGTTACCAACGTCAGGTCTTGTACGATTTCCTTCTAAACAATTTCTTCCCATAGCATTTAATACCACACAACAGGATTTAACATCATTTAACACTACAAGACACGATCCAACACCACAAAATACTACTCTAACACTCTCAACACCACGCAACACCACACAACACCTTCTAACACCATTTAACTCCACAACACAGGATCCAACACCACAAAATACTACTCTAACACTCTCAACACCACACAACACCACACAACACCTTCTAACACCATTTAACTCCACAACACAGGATCCAACACCACAACATGCTACCTAACACTCTCTAACCCCACACAACACCACTTAACGCCATCACACCATCACAACACCAGACACCACCACTCCTTAAGATAATCCTACACCCATTATTTTAGGATCAGTCTTCCCTTATTACCTCTCATCCTCTCCCTCCTTCCCTAACATCCTTCTTCTCCTTGCTTTCCTCTCTCTCTCTCTACCCTCGTCCTTCAAACTTTTCTCTTTCCCCTCCTCCTCCTTCCCTCATGACCTCCTTCTCCTTCCCTTCCTCTCTTCTTTCCTCCCTCTCTCCTTCCCTCCCTCTTCATCTAACTCTTTCTCCAATCCTTCTCTTCTTCTCTCTCCTCTCTCATCATTCTCGTTTTCCTCTCCCTCTCCCTTCTTTCTATCTATTCTTTTCTCATTCATTCTTCTTCTCTCTCCTTCCCTTCCTCTCTATACCCTCCTCCCTTAACCTCTTCCTACTCGTTCTCTCCATTCCTTCCTCCTTCATTGATCTCCTCTCCCTCTTCCTCTCTATTTCCTTCTACTTTGTCCTTCTCCCCTTTCCCTCCCTCCTTCTTTTTATCCTCCTCCCTTATCCTCCTTCCTCTCCTCCTCCTCCTTCTCTTCTTCCTCCTCCTCCTCCTCCTCCTCCTCCGGGCAATACCGCGGAGCAAGGGAAGGGAAAAATAGGTCAGATTAATGAGCTGTTTATATATCTCCCGCGCGTTATTAACACTCAAGATTAATTCCTCTCTCTTCCTCTTTTTTTCCCTTTCTTCCTTCTTTCTTTTATCTTTTTTCTTTTACCCGTATCTCTTATTTTCCTTTTGCCATTTTTATTTTTTATTTTCTTCTCTTTCTTCTTTGTCTTGTTCTTGTTCTTCTTGTTCTTCTTCTTCCTCCTCCTCCTCCTCCTCCTCCTCCTCCTCCTCCTCCTCCTCCTCCTGCCCCATATGACGTAATTTACCTAGACTTTCAGAAAGCGTTTGATAAATTTCCCACGTTAGGCTTATTTCAAAACTGCGTTCCTACGGTATTAACGACCATCTTATGTGCGTGGATTCATGACTGGCTCACCGACAGAGAACAACGTGTAGTTCTTAATGGTGAAGCATCCGATTGGCAACCCGTCACCAGTGGCGTGCTCCAAGGTTCGGTCCTGGGGCCAACACTATTCATAATTAACGTGAACTGATATCCTATCAAAAGTAGCCAAATTCGCCGACGACACCAAATTAGGAGGTGCGGTAGCGAACGGTAAAATTTGCGAGAATATTCAGTCAGACTTAATAAGACTTGCCGACTGGAGCGAAAAATGGTAAATGTGTTTCAACGTCGATAAATGTAAAGTAATGCACATAGGTGAAAAGAATCCTAACTTTTAACATCAGATTCAAGGACATGAGCTCAGCGAAGTAAAACAAGAAAAAGATCTTGGTGTCATTATCAGTAACACTCTTAAAATGAGTGATCAATGTTCTGCGGCAAGCAAAAAAGCCAGTATGATGTTCGGATTAATCTCCAGAAACTTTGATTATAAATCACCCGAACTTATGAAGAGATTATATTTAGCATTTGTAAGACCACACCTAGAATACGCCGTTCATTTCTGGTCACCGAATTATATTAAAGATCAAGTTTTGCTAGAAAGGATACAGCGACGAGTAACCAAACAAATTCCAGCGCTCCGTAACTTGCCGTTTGACGAGCGTTTAAAGCGTTTAGATATGTTTTCCCTAAAAAAGCGAGGGGTAAGAGGGGACTTGATTGAAGTGTTCAAAATCCTTAATAGATTCGAAAACATTAACCCAGATAGTCTATTTCAAAGAGACCCCAACACTCTAACACGCAGCAACGGTATGGAGTTAAAGGGAAACCGATGTAACACATTGGCGCGCAGAAGTTATTTCAATAATAGAGTCGTCGACCACTGGAATAGACTCCCACCGTCAGTAGTTAGCGCACAGAGTATTAATAGCTTCAAGTCTTCATTGGATAAGTATTTCAGGGATATAAGATTTTACTGACCCTTTTTCGTATGTTTCAGGGACACTGTAGCACCCACGGCTACAACCTGAAGACATGTTAATTTTTCCCCAGCTTAGGTCACCAGTAGCGTAAGTTAAGGGTAGTAATTTACTCTTATTTCTCTCTTTGCTGTAAAATTTCCGTGTCCCTTTCTTCCTTAAAGGCACATGGTGTTCTAACTATTTCCTGCCGGCACGTTGCCGGAGGGAGAGGTGGGTGGGGAGGAGCCTTCATCTATTCCATCCTGTCCTACCACACGTAGATTACTAGTAGTCTCTCTCCTCTCTCTACATCTCTCTTCTCTCTCCTCTCTCTCTCTCTCTCTCTCTCTCTCTCTCTCTCTCTCTCTCTCTCTCTCTCTCTCTCTCTCTCTCTCTCTCTCTCTCTCTCTCTCTCTCTCTCGATCCTTGGTCCAGCCCCATTTGTCGTCTGTCGGTATTGTGACCTCGCATTCTCTCTTATCTCTTCTCCTTTTCTTTCTCTTTTATTCTTTCTCCTTTATTCTTTCTTTTCCATTTACCGTCTTTTACATATGTCTCCTTCGGTCTTAACAATCCTTCTATTCCTTTCTCTTCCTTCCATTCGTCACTTCCACCAATTCACTTATTATTGCTCTTCCTCTTTTCTATATTATTTATTTCTATTTCGTCCACTTCCACCTTTCTTTCCTTCATTTTGTTGCCTCCATACACATCATCTCTCTCTTCTTTTCTCTTCCATCCCTCGACTCATTTTCCACCATTCCTCCTTTACCCTTCTTTCCCTTTTCTCTCTTTCTTCCTATTCTCTTCATCCACTCTCATTGTCTCCTTGCCTCCTCTCCTACTCCTTCCTATTACATTTTTTACCTTATTTTGTCCACTTTCCCTCTCCTTCATTCTTTAACCTCCATCTTCTCTTAACCGTCCCTTTCCTTCTCTCTAAATTCTTTCTCCAATCTTATTTACTCTTATTTCGTCCACTTTCCTCCTTCTTTCTGTCGTTCTATTACCTCTATCCTCCTCCCTTCTCCTCCTCCACCTCTTCCTCCTCCTCTCCCTCCCATCTCTCACCTCAGCCTCTTTCTGCAACCCTCCAAGTTAAATTGAGTCTTTAGCACACGACACAGGGCTATTAAAAGGGATGGGAAGGAAGAAGGGGAAGGAAAGGGAGGGGAAAGGAGAGGGGAAGAAGGGTTGGAGAGAGAGAGAGAGAGAGAGAGAGAGAGAGAGAGAGAGAGAGAGAGAGAGAGAGAGAGAGAGAGAGAGAGGAAGAAAAGAGAGAGAGAGAGAGAGAGAGAGAGAGAGAGAGAGAGAGAGAGAGAGAGAGAGAGAGAGAGAGAGAGAGAGAGAGAGAGAGAGAGAGAGAGAGAGAGAGAGAGAGAGAGAGAGAGAGAGAGAGAGAGAGAGAGAGAGAGAGAGAGAGAGAGAGAGAGAGAGAGAGAGAGAGAGAGAGAGAGAGAGAGAGAGAGAGAGAGAGAGAGAGAGAGAGAGAGAGAGAGAGAGAGAGAGAGATAACTTTAGCGTCCTGGGTTCCAAAGTCTGTGGCCGAAGATTGTTGTAAATTGCGTCACTGAACGTAAGACACCATTATTTTTTCCCCCTTCCTTCATTTCTTCCTTTTTGTGTGTCTATTTTTTTCCTTTACTCTCCCTTCTATGTTATTTTTTCTTATTTTTCGTCATATATTTTTTTCTGTCTTGTACGTATTTTAGGGCTTTTGCATGTATTTCTTTCCTATTTTTCTTCTTCTATATATATTTTTTCTGTCTTTCATATGTATTTTTCGTTTTCTATGTTCTATTTTTTTGTCTTGTTTTTTTAATGTTTTTCGTCTTTTTTATGTTGTTTTTTCTGTCTTGAAACATATTTTTCGTCTTGCGTTTATTATTATTTTTATTTTTCGTTGCTCTATTAATCCTTTCTACTCTCAACTGTCTGTCTGTACGTCTGTCTGTCCGTCTGTCTGTCTGCCTGTCTGAAACGTTCCCTTTGTTTTCTCTCTCTCCCTCTATCTCTCTATCTCTCTTTCCTCCATTCAGCGGTTCATGTCTCTCTTTTCTTCTCCCAATAGACTTGAAAACACATGGCCAGAACTTCCATCTCTATATATTCTTCCTCCATCTCTCTCTCTCTCTCCCTCTCTCTCTCTCTCTCTCTCTCTCTCTCTCTCTCTCTCTCTCTCTCTCTCTCTCTCTCTCTCTCTCTCTCTCTCTCTCTCTCTCTCTCTCTCTCTCTCTCTCTCTCTCTCGTAATCCACTTAATCACACTGCTGCGTCTTCTTCTTTCCTCCTCGTCTCTTCCCTCCATCACTCCATCACCTGTCTTCTCTCTCCACTTATCTTCCTCCTCCACTTATCTTCCTCCTCCGTTCCCTCCTCCACCCATCCATTCTTCCCCCTCATTTGCCTCCTCGTTGCCTTCCTTCCTTCCTCACTTTATTCCCTTTTGCCTTTTTTTTGGTTTCTTTCTTTGTATTGTTTTTTCGCTTTTCTTCTCTTCTGTTGTGTTCTTGTTTTTATCTTTAGTTCTTTTTGTATATGTGGATTTTTGTATTTGTATGTATATGTTATTGTATTCCCTTTCTTTCTGTGTATCTATCTAGCTATCTATTTATCTATCTTTCTTTCTTCCTTCCTTACCTTCTTTCGTTCTTTCTATCGTTCTTTCTATCTATCTATCTATCTACCTCTCTCTCTATCTGTCTATCTATCTAACTATCTATCTATATTTATTTATCTATTTATCTCTATTTATCTTCATAACACACACACACACACACACACACACACACACACACATACATTATTTGCAGAATCCCTCTTTATGGGGTCGGAAGCCTTTTAGTTCTGAATATTCATGTAGACCTTCGCGATCCCCCTCGTAGATCTTGTATCACATCGGGGTCCTCCTCCTCCTAATATATTGCCGCTGCTCTTTGCTGAACCTACAAACTCGCCTTCACTGGGCCGTTAGCTAAGTGTGCCGGGACTTGTGTGAGTGACCGGGGGCAAAGACCGGGGAGGGAACGGACACAATGGTTGATATTCTCAGACGCTTCCGCCTCTCACAGTCTTCAGCTATTTCTCTCTATATAACTGTCTCTCTTCTATCTATCTATATCTCTCTATCTATCAATCTATCTAACTATCTATCTATATTTATTTCTCCATTTATCTATATTCATCTACATAACGCACACAAACACACACACATACATTAATCTCATGAGTGTTTTTCTTTTGCATTCATGATATGGAAGCCTTGTCGAACTATCACCAAGATCATAAAACCCAAAAGGAGATTAATCGGGTTCTCATAAGTGTTTTCCTTTTTCATTATACGGAAGCTTTGTCGAACTATCACCAAGATCATAAAACCCAAAAGGAGATTAATCGGGTTCTCATAAGTGTTTTCCTTTTGCATTCACGATACGGAAGCCTTGTCGAACTACCACTAGGGTCATAAAACTGAAAAGGAGATTAGATGGTTTCTCATGAGTGTTTGTTTTCTCACATTTATGGCACAGAAGCTTCATCAAACTACCACTAGTATTGTAAAACTGTAAAGATAAATTAATCGAGCTTTTATGGGTGTTTCTTTTTTCGCATTCAACGTATAGAGGATTTGTTATACTACCAATGAGCTCATTAAACTGAAAAGAAGGTTAGTTGGGTTTTCATGAGTGTTTCTATTTCACATTCATGGTACAGAAACATTGAAAAACTACTACCACCAGGGTCATTAAACTACCCCTCATGGAAATGCCCACAACTCCCTCCTACGAAAGCCTTGTCAAATGTGGGTGTATGTAAGCCCTGAAATGTTTAAGAAGAATATGGGCCTTAGAAGTTATGAGAGGACTGGCCCTTATCTCAAACATTTCAAGGCTTACACATACACATTTGTCAAGACCATCGTATGAGTGGTGGGCATTTCCAAGGGTAGTATTATGACTCAGGTGGTGGTAGTGTGACGGAGCTTCTGTACCATGAATGTGAGGGTGACAGGGACTGACTATATGCATTCCTGGAACTATAGACGATTGAATAATATAAACGCATGACTAAACAATGAAGCCAAAACTATAAGGGATACAGGAAACTCAAAGCCAGGTGGAACTCATAACAAGAACTGGATCATGCTAGGAAAGGGTCTGAATGTCTGTCTGTCTGTCTAGTGTCTGTCTCTGCTGTGTTGTATCGGAATGGCTGTCTGTGAAGGGCGGCGGGAACGTGTGTGAGAAGGAGGATCGGCACTCTGAAGGGAGATCGGAGGAACGTAATGCTGGAAAATGGAATCGGATCAGGTGTGAGAAAGGATCGGAAGGAAGAGGAGGATCACAAGACCTAGAGAAAGGGGTAGGATAAGAGGGGAAGAAGGGATCGGATTTTGTGGTGGATCGTGGAAAGATAGAGGAGTAGAGTGGATATGGTCGAGAGAGAGAGAGAGAGAGAGAGAGAGAGAGAGAGAGAGAGAGAGAGAGAGAGAGAGAGAGAGAGAGAGAGAGAGAGAGAGAGAGAGAGAGAGAGAGAGAGAGAGAGAGAGAGAGAGAGAGAGAGAGAGAGAGAGAGAGAGAGAGAGAGAGAGAGAGAGAGAGAGAGAGAGAGAGAGAGAATATATATGGGGAATTGAGGGTATGAATGAAAGAGGAAAGAAAACGAAGATAGGAATTAAAAGGAAAATGGGAAAACTCGCGCGCGCGAGAGAGAGAGAGAGAGAGAGAGAGAGAGAGAGAGAGAGAGAGAGAGAGAGAGAGAGAGAGAGAGAGAGAGAGAGAGAGAGAGAGAGAGAGAGAGAGAGAGAGAGAGAGAGAGAGAGAGAGAGAGAGAGAGAGAGAGAGAGAGATAGTATAAAATAAACCTTTGCCCAAGTTGAAGGTGTGTTGCTCAACCGCTTCTCATCGCGCCGCGGGAAACACCAACGGAAAATATATATTAGTTTTTATGCATATATTTTTATTTACTTTGCATTGGAGGAGGAGGGGGAGGAGGAGGAGGAGGAGAAGGAGGAGGAGGAGGAGGACGGGTAGGAGTTGGAGGAAGAGGAGGAGGAAGAGGAGGAGGAGGAGGAGGAGGAGGAAGGAAACAACGATGAGGAGGGCAAGGAGGTGGAGGAAAGTAAGGGGAGAACAAAAATTAGGAGAGAGAGGGGAAGAGAACGAAAATGAGGAAGGGAAAGGAAGAGAGAGGAAGGGAAAGTAAGGGGAAAGGCAGGAGGGATGAAAAGAGGCGGGGGGGGGGGAGGGAGTGGAGGAAACATGTAAACATGGACTAGCAGGCAGCAGATAGCCTGTTGGCTCATTACTAGGCTGCCTGCGTTCAGTGATTCAATCATTCCGTTTGCCATAGGAGTGGCTTGCAGGGAAGGGTTAAAGCACTTGTGTATCTACTCTTGGGAACATTCAGTTCACTCCCGATGCAGCAAAGTGGCGATCAATGCGTTTCTTAAAGGAGTTGATGGTCTCTGCGCTAACCACTTCTGCAGGAAGGCTGTTCCAGTGGCGAACAACTCTATTCGAGAAATAACTCCTGCCGATGTCGGTATTGCATCGCTTTGCTTGAATTGTTTTTCCGTTGTTTCTTGTTCTCAGGTTGGTTTGTAGCGTGAAGAGTTTGGAGTGATCAACGTTGCTGAGCTTGTTCAGGTACTTAAAGACTTGTATCATGTCTCCCCGCAGGCGTCTCTTTTCCAACGTGAAGAGGTTGAGTCGCTCGAGTCGCTCTTCATAGGGCTTCGTCCTCAGTGATGGTATCATCTTCATGGCGCGGCGCTGTACTCTCTCAAGTAATTTAATGTCTTTCCTGTAATTAGGAGACCAGAATTGCACGGCATATTCCAGGTGGGGCCTTACCAGCGAATTGTACAAGGATAACATAACTCCCGGCGTCTTGTATTCGAAGTTTCTCGATATGAACCCAAGCATTGTATTGGCTTTCTTACAGGCGGACTTGCAGTGTTTTATTTGTTTCAAGTCACTGCTGATGGTGACCCCGAGGTCTCTTTCCTCTTGCACAACATGTAGTGGTTCGCCACCCATGTGGTATGTGTGGTTGCTGTTTCTGGATCCGATATGCATTACTTTACATTTGGTAGTGTTGAAGGACATCTGCCATTTTTCTGACCACCGAGTGATCTGGTCCAAGTCTCTCTTGATAATTTTGCAGTCTGCCGTTGTGATGGCCTTCCCACCCACCTTTGTGTCGTCGGCAAATTTTGAAAGATTGGATTTCAATCCTAGTTCTAGGTCGTTGATATATATGATGAAAAGTATGGGTCTCAGCACTGACCCCTGTGGCACTCCACTTGTGACCGGGAGCCACTCGGAGGCCTGTCCGTTGAGTACAACTCGTTGTTTTCTTCCAGTGAGCCAGTCCTTGATCCACGCTGTCAGATTGCCGCCTAATCCCGCCGACTTGAGTTTCTTGAGGAGTCTTTCGTGTGGCACTTTGTCAAAGGCTTTCTGAAAGTCTAGATATATAACATCGCTGGGGATATGATTATCCCAGTTTTCATAGATACCTTGGAAGAAGTCTAATAAATTGGTTAAGCATGAGCGCTTGTTCCTGAAACCGTGCTGAGCATCGGAAATGATGTTGTTGTCTTCAAGGAACCTAACGAGTTTGTCTCTGATGATCTTCTCGAGGATTTTTCCCGCCACAGAGGTCAGGCTGATTGGTCTGTAGTTTAGGGCCACACTTTTGTTTCCCTTTTTGTAGATCGGAGTTACATTCGCTTGTTTCCAGTCTTTTGGGACTTTGTTTTTTGTAGTGACAGATTGTAGATGGTGGTGAGCGGCTTGAGGATTTGCTGCTTGAGTTCCTTGAGCAGCCTGGGTGACAAGTCATCGGGTCCGGTGGACTTGTTTGTCTCGAGTTTGTCTAGGTACTTCTTCACACCCCATTCTTCGATTGTGCCAATTTCTAGGGGAGTGATTCCCATCGGTGGGGTAGGGCTCTCGGGTACGGACTGGGTATTCTCGACCGTGAACACAGACGCGAAGTTTCTGTTTAGGATTTCGACCATTTGGCTACTGTCCTGTGTTAGTACGGAGGAAGAGTAGGAGAAGGAAAACGATGACGAGGAGGAGGAGGAGGAGGAAGACGAAGAGGACGAAAATGGGGGATAGAAAAAAAATCAAAACGGTAAGTGAAAAGGGAGAAGGAGAGAGAAAGAGAATGAGAACGAGAGGGAGAGAGGAAGGGAAAGGAAAGGAAGGAAAGGAAGGGAGAGAGAGATATTAGGCTGGAGGGAAGGGGGATGAGAAGGGACCGAGGAGCGGGGGCATATGAGGGGGGGGGCGAGAGGTATGTCGTTACTTAGCTCATGAAATAATGTAGCGGATCAAAGGTCTCGCGTGAATAATGTAGAAGCTTGTCATGTGTGTAATGGAAGGATGGACTGTGAGGGGGGAGGGGAAGGGAAGGGGTGTAAGGGAGGGGAGAGAGAAGGGGAGGAGGATAAAGAGTCAGGAGGAGGAGGAAGAGAGAGAGAGAGAGGAGAGGAAGGCTTGGAAAAACATTAAAGTGCTTATTCAAAGAGAGAGAGAGAGAGAGAGAGAGAGAGAGAGAGAGAGAGAGAGAGAGAGAGAGAGAGAGAGAGAGAGAGAGAGAGAGAGAGAGAGAGAGAGAGAGAGAGAGAGAGAGAGAGAGAGAGAGAGAGAGAGAGAGAGAGAGAGAGAGAGAGAGAGAGAGAGAGAGAGAGAGACGTTGTTTAGGCTTCATAGGTTTAACGAAAAAAATGTAGAAGAGATAAATGGACTTGTGAGAGAAATCAACTTCCTAATTGCTGGAGGGACAGAACGAGGGAATAAGGGAGGAAAAGAGTGAGTGAAAAAATGGAGGAGGAAATAAATAAACGAGGAAAGCCGGGAAGGATAAAGGGGAGTGAAGAAAGGAGCAGAGTAGGAGAGAGTAAGAGGGAAAAAAAGGAATGAGGGTAGAGGTGAGTAATTCACCACTGCATGATCACGAGCTGGACTCGTCGTCGCCAGCAAGTACCCTCCCGTTTAGAGCAAGGCTCATTAGTCGATCTCTGGGTACTGGCGGGACCTTCACACACCGCACACTCCATCCCCCTTGCTCAAGGGGGGACGGTAACCACGCCTTGTCAACGGAAAAATCCCGACCTGAGCTGGGCTCTAACCTCCGTCAGCCAGTCCGCGAAGACTGGCAGCGCAGAGCTTTGACCACAGAGCTGCCGGAGCGGTGTGTGTGTGTGTGTGTGTGTGTGTGTGTGTGTGTGTGTGTGTGTGTGTGTGTGTGTGTGTGTGAAACTGCGGCAAAATAACGCTTTGGATGAAGGTTACACACACACACACACACACAACACACACACACACACACACACACACACACACACACACACACACACACACACACAGAGTAGGTAGAGCAGGAGTAGGTAGGAAGACACCTACCGAACGGGCGTGAGCTACTCCCGGTGAGGATATTATGGGAAGCGAGGAGGGTGCTGAAGCCCTTCAAAGACCCTTCCCATGTCCTCAATAACCGTTTCCCTTTTGTCTCATCAACACCAGAGAGCAGTTCAGCATGCTCTCAAAAGACAGTTCCTCTCTCTTTCTACACCACACTACATCCACAAAACACACACACACCTTTTCCCAAAATTCAAAATTCAAAATGGCTAACGAAAACACCGCCTCGGAGTTCCCGCCTGGGGGGAGACCATAAACTCCCCCAGGGAGGACTCCCCTTCTGGCTGCCGACTTGAGAGGTGTCCTGATGACTCCTTGAACCTCCTCCTTATCAATTTCTGTAACATTCGCGGTCTTCGTTCTAATTTTCATTCTGTGGAACACTATCTCTCCTCCTCTAAACCTCACCTCTTCCTCACCGAAACACAGGTTTCTGAGGCTACTGACAGCAACCTCTACTCTGTTCCCTCCTACTATCTCTATCCTAAAGCTGGATGTTGCACCTACGTGCGCAACGACATCACTTGCACTCGTGCCCACGACCTTGACTCTTCTGAATTTTCCACCATCTGTCTAAGACTTCATTGTCATTCTATTACTAAATACATCTGTGCTGTTTATCTCTCGCCTAACTCTACTAATTATGTAAAATTCTTTGACTATTTGAACTCTAAAGTGGACCACATCTTGACTCACTCGCCCTTTGCTGAAATCTCCATCTTGGGAGATTTCAGTGTTCACCACCAGCTTTGGCTTTCATCCTCTTTCACTGACCAGCCTGGTGAACAAGCCTACAACTTTGCTCTCCTCAACGACCTAGAGCAGTTGGTTCAGCACCCTACTCGTATTCCCGACCGTCTTGGAGACAGGCCCAACGTTCTAGACCTCTTCCTTACCTCTAATCCTTCTGCTTACTCTGTCAAACTGTTCTCTCCGTTGGGCTCTTCAGATCATAACCTTATTTCTGTATCCTGTCCTATCGCTCCTGTACATCCTCTGGGCCCACCGAAGAGGCGATGCTTCTGGCATTTTGCTTCAGCTCGGTGGGACGACCTGAGGATGTACTTTTCCGATTTCCCGTGGAATGATTACTGCTTCCAGGAGAGAGACCCCTCTGTGTGTGCTCAGCGCATCACAGAGGTGATTGTCTCTGGAATGGAGGCATACATTCCACGTACTTTCCCTACTCCTCATGCTAAAAAGCCTTGGTTTAATCATGCTTGTTCTCGTGCTATTAAAGATAGAGAGGCAGCTCACAAAAGGTTCCAGAGCCTTCGAACTCCCGCTAACTTTGATTATACATTTCAGCCCGGAATCGTGCCAAATCTATTCTCCGAGCTACCAAAACTTCTTTCATTAATAGAAAATGTCAACACCTTGCTTCTAATTCTTCCCGTGACTTCTGGCATCTAGCCAAAATTATCTCCTCCAATTTCACTTCTTCCTCTTTCCCTCCTCTCCTTAACCCTGACGGCCGCATTGCCGTCTCATCTGTCTCTAAAGCTGAACTCTTCGCTCAGACTTTCTGTAAGAACTCCACCCTGGATGATTCTGGGCATATTCCTCCTACTCATCCCCCCTCTGACTCCTTTATGCCTGTTATTAAGATTCTTCCAAATGATGTTTCCTATGCCCTCTCTGGCCTCAACTCTCAGAAGGCTTATGGACCTGATGGAGAGCCTCCTATTGTCCTTAAAAACTGTGCTTCTGTGCTGACACCCTGCCTGGTCAAACTCTTTCGTCTCTGCCTATCAACATCTATTTTTCCTTCCTGCTGGAAGTGTGCCTTTGTACAACCTGTGCCTAAGAAGGGTGACCGTTCCAATCCCTCAAACTACCGCCCTATAGCTTTACTTTCCTGTCTATCTAAAGCTTTTGAATCAATCCTTAACCGGAAGATTCAAAAGCACCTTTCCACTTCTAACCTTCTATCTGATCGCCAGTATGGGTTCCGCAAGGGGCGTTCTACTGGCAATCTTCTTGCTCTCTTAACTGACTCTTGGTCATCCTCTCTTAGCCGTTTCGGTGAAACTTTCTCTGTTGCGCTAGACATATCGAAAACTTTCGATAGAGTCTGGCACCAGTCTTTGCTTTCTAAACTGCCCTCTTTCGGATTCTATCCCTCTCTCTGTTCCTTTATCTCCAGTTTCCTTTCCGGCCGTTCTATCTCTGCGGTGGTAGACGGTCACTGCTCTTCCCCTAAACCTATCAACAGTGGCGTTCCACAGGGCTCTGTCCTATCACCCACTCTCTTCCTGTTATTCATCAATGATCTTCTTTCCATAACAAACTATCCTGTCCACTCATACGCCGACGACTCCACTCTGCATTATTCAACTTCTTTCAATAGAAGACCCTCTCAACAGGAAGTACACGACTCCAGACTTGAGGCTGCAGAACGCTTAACCTCAGACCTTGCTATTATTTCCGATTGGGGCAGAAGGAACCTTGTGTCCTTCAATGCCTCACAAACTCAATTTCTCCACCTATCAACTCGACACAATCTTCCAAACACCTATCCCCTATTCTTCGATAACACTCAGCTGTCACTGTCTTCAACACTAAACATCCTCGGTCTATTCTTAACTCAAAATCTCAACTGGAAACTTCATATCTCCTCTCTCGGTAAATCAGCTTCCTCGGGGTTGGGAGTTCTGTATCGTCTCCGCCAGTTCTTCTCCCCCGCGCAGTTGGTATCCATATACAGGGGCCTTGTCCGCCCTCGTATGGAGTATGCATCTCACGTGTGGGGAGGCTCCACTCACACGTCTCTTCTGGACAGAGTGGAGTCTAAGGCTCTTCGTCTCATCAGCTCTCCTCCTCCTACTGATAGTCTTCTACCTCTTAAATTCTGCCGCGATGTTGCCTCTCTTTCTATCTTCTATCGATATTTCCACGCTGACTGCTCTTCTGGACTTGCTAACTGCATGCCTCCCCCCATCCCGCGGCCCCGCTGCACACGACTTTCTTCTCATGTTCATCCCTATACTGTCCAAACCCCTTATGCAAGAGTTAATCAGCATCTTCACTCTTTCATCCCTCACGCTGGTAAACTCTGGAACAAACTTCCTTCGTATTTCCTCCTGCCTATGACTTGAACTCTTTCAAAAGCAGGGTATCAGGACACCTCTCCTCCCGAAATTGACCTTTCTTTCGGCCACCTCTTTTGATTCTTTTTTGGGAGCACCGAGTAGCGTTTTTTTTTTTTTTGCTATTGTTTTCTTTTTTTTTGTGCCCTTGAGCTGTCTCCTTTGTTGTAAAAACACACACACACACACACACACACACACACACACACACACACACACTGCAAGAGGCAACTACATTTATTACAAAGTTCTTTTCTCCTAATTTTTGAGAGAGAGAGAGAGAGAGAGAGAGAGAGAGAGAGAGAGAGAGAGAGAGAGAGAGAGAGAGAGAGAGAGAGAGAGAGAGAGAGAGAGAGAGAGAGAGAGAGAGAGAGAGAGAGAGAGAGAGAGAGAGAGAGAGAGAGAGAGAGAGAGAGAGAGAGAGAGAGAGAGAGAGAGAGAGAGAGAGAGAGAGAGAGAGAGAGAGAGAGAGAGAGAGAGAGAGAGAGAGAGAGAGAGAGAGAGAAAGTCGAGAGCGAGTGAGAGAGAGTATGCATCGTCAAGGAGAAGGACAGAGAGAAACGTTAAGTAATTTTTCTGTAAGTCGTATTGAACTAATTGATGAACTGGCTGGTGACTCATCAATTACCTGACAGCTCCACCTGGGACATTATTGAAGAAGCAGGAACACGAACAGGAGTAGGAGTAGAAATAGGAGTAGGAGGAGGAGGAGGAGTAGGAGGAAGAGGAGTAGGAGGAGGAGGAAGAGGAGGAGGAGGAAGAGGAGGAGGAGGAAGAGGAGGAGGAGGAAGAGGAGGAGGAGGAAAAAGAGGAGGTTGGAGACAAGGCTTTGAAATGGATATAATAGCAGCATTCACGTATGAGATGAAAAAGAGAGGTCACAGTTAGTCAAAAGGGCTGAGGAGGAGGAGGAGAGAGAGAGGGAGAGAGGGAAGGAAGGAAGGAAGGAAGGAAGGTACACGGTAGGAGGGAGCTGAAAGAGATGAGTGAATGGTGAAGGAAGAGGGATGCTTTACACAGGCTGAAGAAGAAGAAGAGGTTGAGGATAGATACATGGATAGACAGATAGAGTGAGGAAAAGTTATCCATAATGTTATTTTATTCTAAGAAGGACCGATAGAAAGGTTCATAAGCTCTTCATTGACCAACGATTAAGAAAAATTGTACCTCATTATCTTAGCCCAGAAGTAACATTAGTTGTGTACATTTGCCAATGTGGAAAAAAAAAAGTTTAGTACGTGTTAATAGAGCGACCTTCATACTCTTCCATTACCATCAAAATATATACATACCACTATCGATATTCTGTTTCTACTCCTCATATCCTCTAGTTCAGTCCCTCCTTCATTGTCTTCTGAAGGCGGCGCGCGGTGCTTCTAAATCCCCGGGGAGCTGCTGGCCGTCCGTGGTGCCCGTCGGGTCTGGCGCGGCTTTGAGGCTTCGTGCAGGGCCGCCGCCTCGGCCGTCCTCGGGGGCTGCGGGAGCGGCCGAGTTCCGTTCCCCCAACTTATAATGCAATTAACTGTTCTACCCGAGTCTGTTTGAAGGCCTTGGGATTATTATATGTTGCAGCTGACTTGGGAACGTGGCTCGTGTGTACTAGGGACTTTGTATATTGAATGTCATATATATATATATATATATATATATATTTAGCTGCTATATATATATATATATATATATATATATATATATATATATATATATATATATATATATATATATATATATATATTTAGCTGCTATATATATTTAGTATTTTAGGAATTTACTAGTCTAATCGAGTGTCTTTGAAGGCCTCGGAATTATTATATGTTGAAGTTTACTTAGGAAACGTGGGTCGTGTGTGCTATGTATATTGAGTGTCCTATACATGTTTAGCTGCCATATATATTTAGTGTTTTAGCTGTTAACTGTTCTACCTTAGTCTCTTTGAAGGTCTTGGAACCATTATATGTTGCAATTTAGGAAACGTATTGGCGTGGCTTGGGTGTGTCCTGGTTGTTATGTATATTGAGTCTCCTATATATTAAGCCTTATAACAATTAGCTAGTCTAATCGAGTGTCTTTGAAGACGTGGGATTATATGTTGAGGCTTACTTTAACTTAAATTTCAATTGGGTGCTGTATATATGTCTCCTATACGTATTTGGCTTCTATATATATATCTTGCATTTTAACAATTAACTGGTCTGCTGTTTAAGCCCTCTTCTTATCTAGTTCTAAAAGTTAGTAAACGATTAATGCACACTGACGTAGCTGTATATCAATTTATTTATCGATATATCTATCGCTGTTTATCTACATACGTATAGTTATTAATATATTTACTTGTTTCTTTGCGGCATAATAGGATTACACTGGCTAAACAAACTGCAATTACCTTGATTTGCCACATGCATAAAACACCATCAAAATATAATAGTTAAGAATCATTTGTATTTAGCTTATTAGTCGGAACCGCTCGCTGATGTTAAGGGCTTAAAGGGAGGCGGTAACGCAACAACCCTGCCTGGAGCGGCGCGAGGTGCTTAACACACCTGTACATGCACGACGATGATCTGGATGAGTCCCGAGGTAAAACGGTTCATTCGAAGGGGCAAAGGGAGAGAGGGAGGGAGGGAGAGACGGAGTGGGAGAAGGACAGAGAGAGAAGGGAAGAGGAAGGAAGGGAGAAACGAGGGGAGAGGAAGAGAGAGAAAGACAGAGAGAGGGAGGGAGAGAGTGAGAGAGGCAATGTTAGAGACAGACACAGAGACAGGGAAGCAAAAGACGGAGACACAGAGATACAGACAGAGACAGAGACAGAAATGATAAAGACATAGGGAGACGGAAACAGGGACGAAGGAGAAGGGAGAAGGAGAATAAGGAGAAAGACAGACAGAGAAAGACACAGAAACACAAACAGACAGCAACAAATCTATACAGAAACGGGAAGAAGAAAAATCAGTAGCAGAAATTATAAAAACCGTAGAATAAATAAAGATTGCCGCCTCTCCCAAGATGAAAGTTATGATGGCATCGCAGAGTTAGGGAAAGAGGACGCGAGAACGTGGAGGGGAGGCAAGTGTGAGGGACGCTGAGGAGGAGGAGGAGGACGGAGAGGACGAGGATGAAGGGAACGAAGGGATAGAGATAGGAGGGAGAGGATGAAGATGATGATGCAGATGTGGAGATGAAGGGCAAGTTAATGAAGGGAGAGGAGGGAAAAGAGAAGAAAGGCATGAAGATAGGAGGGAGAGAATGAAGATGATTTGATGATAGGAGGTAATGAAGGGGGGAAGATAGAACGAAGGGATGAAGATAGGAGAGATGATGTTGATGAGGATGAGGAGAAGATGAAGGCAGAAATAATAAAAGAGAGAGAGAGAGAGAGAGAGAGAGAGAGAGAGAGAGAGAGAGAGAGAGAGAGAGAGAGAGAGAGAGAGAGAGAGAGAGAGAGAGAGAGAGAGAGAGAGAGAGAGAGAGAGAGAGAGAGAGAGAGAGAGAGAGAGAGAGAGAGAGAGAGAGAGAGAGAGAGAGAGAGAGAGAGAGAGAGAGAGAGAGAACAAAGACATAGTGAAAGGAGAAGAAAATGGATGAAGAGATGAATATGGGAGGGAGAGGAGAGAGGATGAAGGGATAAAGATAGAAGAATGGAACAGAGGATATAGATGATGATGAGGATAAAAAACAAAACAAAAAAACATCGAAGGCAAAGGTTATCATCACTACCCTGAGAGTGATCCAGACCTATTCTTAACTTACTAATAGATGCAAATACTTTCTTTGGTAACTAATACAAACTTTTCTCCGTGAGTGTCGAACGTAATAGTGAAAGTTTAATAAAAGACAAGAGTGCGACGCCTGGTCCTCCTTTCCCTTAGCCAAAAATTTACTTGAACGCTCGAAATGTATGAAAATTAGGTTAAGTAAAGATAAATAAAGTAAATAAAATTAAGTAAAGATAAATAAAGTAAATAAAGTTAAGTAAAGATAAAAACAGCAACCAGCGGCTACCAACGTTCATTATCGGACCGTGATTTGGGCCTTTGACGTCGAGGGAACCACACACACACTCACACACACACACTCACACACACACACACACACACTCAAAAATTCGGTAATATAGGCTGGAAGATCTTCATATTGGCAATTGGGAACGTGTGTGTGTGTGTGTGTGTGTGTAGAGAGAGAGAGAGAGAGAGAGAGAGAGAGAGAGAGAGAGAGAGAGAGAGAGAGAGAGAGAGAGAGAGAGAGAGAGAGAGAGAGAGAGAGAGAGAGAGAGAGAGAGAGAGAGAGAGAGAGAGAGAGAGAGAGAGAGAGAGAGAGAGAGAGAGAGAGAGAGAGAGAGAGAGAGAGAGAGAGAGAGAGAGAGAGTCAGGTATAACAAAGTACCCGGAAAGATATGAATAAAAAGTTGATTAAAGTCCTGGATTTAATTTTGGGTGTCTAGTATATATGAAAACGAAATGAGGAGGAGGAGGACCAGGAGGGGGATGGGGGAGGTGGATGGGGGTGGTAGGGGTGGATACTAAGAGGGAGACTAAAGTAAATTGTGGGGTGTTTTAAGGAAAGGTTTTGCTTGGGAGGAGAGATTAGGCGGTGGGAAGGGCAGGTAGTTTGACAGGGTGTAGGTAAATTTAGGGAAAGGAGGATTGGTATGGCAGGAAAGGAGAGGTGGAAGGGTAGATCACAACAAACTGCGGCTGGGGAAGAACGGTGGTGGGAGAAAATTGGATTATGTATCAAATCAACACGAGAATGACCAAGGAAATGATTGAAAACAAATGAGTAGCGAGGAAGAAAGTAAGCAGATAAGTTATGAAAATTATAGTGCTAAAGTTCTTACATTATAGTGAGGAAAGATAAAAGGAGAAACGCAATTGAAAAGCGAAGTGCGTGAATAAGCAGCAGAGAGGACTAAGAAGAGGAGGAGGAGGAGGAGGAGGAGGACCTAAGAAGCGATACAAAGCGATATGGATCAAAAGAAGAAAATAAGAAAAAAAAATGAAGAAAAAGAAGAAAAAAGATGAAGAAAAAGAAAAGGAAACATGAGAACAAGAACAAGAAAAAAGAAAAAGAATATGAAGATTGAGAAGCAAAAGAAATAGAAAAAAAGTAGAAAAGAAAAGGAAAAAATAAAATAAAATAAAAGGAAGAGGAGAAGACAATTAATAGGAAGACGATGAAGAAGAAGGAGACGAAGAAGGATAACAGCAATAAGAGCAAGAAGGAAAACATGGAAACATGGAAACATGGAAACATGGACTAGCAGGCAGCAGAAAGCCTGTTGGCTCATTACTAGGCTGCCTGCGTTCAGTGATTCAATCAATCCGTTTGCCATAGGAGTGGCTTGCAGGGAAGGATTAAAGCACTTGTGTATCTACTCTTGGGAACGTTCAGTTCACTCCCGATGCAGCAAAGTGGCGATCAATGCGTTTCTTGAAGGAGTTGATGGTCTCTGCGTTAACCACTTCTGCAGGAAGGCTGTTCCAGTGGCGAACAACTCTATTCGAGAAATAACTCCTGCCGATGTCGGTATTGCATCGCTTTGCTTGAATTGTTTTTCCGTTGTTTCTTGTTCTCAGGTTGGTTTGTAGCGTGAAGAGTTTGGAGTGATCAACGTTGCTGAGCTTGTTCAGGTACTTAAAGACTTGTATCATGTCTCCCCGCAGGCGTCTCGTGAAGAATAAGAAAATCAAGTATATTTCAAGATAGTGTGGCTGAAAAGGGTGGAGGGAGGGCGTCTCACATCTTGGCAGGGGAAGAGAGAGAGGGAGAGAGAGGGACGGACTGATTGGGGGGTGCAGGGAGGATAGGGTGAGGGTGGCGGGGGAATTGGTGAAGGGGCTAGGGGGAAGGCAGCTGAGGTTAGGATAGTGGTGGTCGGGGGAGGGTGTATGGGGGTTTGGTGAAGGGGTTTGGGGGGATTGGGTTGTGTCGAAGGCTGCTGGGGAAGGCTGTGTGTGGTAGGCCTGTTGCATTTTTCATAAAGTTCAGGTAAACACAGACGCAGGTAGAACAAGGGAGTGAGGCAGAGACGAAGGTGGTGAGAGAGAGAGAGAGAGAGAGAGAGAGAGAGAGAGAGAGAGAGAGAGAGAGAGAGAGAGAGAGAGAGAGAGATAGAGAGAGAGAGAGAGAGAGAGAGAGAGAGAGAGAGAGAGAGAGAGAGAGAGAGAGAGAGAGAGAGAGAGAGAGAGAGAGAGAGAGAGAGAGAGAGAGAACAAAACCAGAAACAGATGAAAAGGAATAACAGAAACAAATGAAAGGAAAACAAAGAAAAGGATAAAGTAAACAGAAAGAAAAGAACGAAGAGAGAGAGAGAGAGAGAGAGAGAGAGAGAGAGAGAGAGAGAGAGAGAGAGAGAGAGAGAGAGAGAGAGAGAGAGAGAGAGAGAGAGAGAGAGAGAGAGAGAGAGAGAGAGAGAGAGAGAGAGAGAGAGAGAGAGAGAGAGAGAACAAAACCAGAAACAGATGAAAAGGAATAACAGAAACAAATGAAAGGAAAACAAAGAAAAGGATAAAGTAAACAGAAAGAAAAGAACGAAGGTACAAGATGATAAAAGATAAGAGAGAGAGAGAGAGAGAGAGAGAGAGAGAGAGAGAGAGAGAGAGAGAGAGAGAGAGAGAGAGAGAGAGAGAGAGAGAGAGAGAGAGAGAGAGAGAGAGAGAGAGAGAGAGAGAGAGAGAGAGAGAGAGAGAGAGAGAGAGAGAGAGAGAGAGACTAAAAATTCTCCCCCTCCCCCCAAAATCTTCCTTGAAAATAGAAAACTAATAAAGAAGAAATAAACGCGGGAACTAATGAGATGCTGATGAGCGCATAATTAGTTGGCGGTTGAAATACTTCGCTGAATAATAGAACGCAAATGACCGCCGGAGAACGTGTGTCGAATAGGAAAAGGATAAAGGAAAAAGAACATCACGAAGGAAGGATTTGAATTGGGAGAGAAGGAAGGAAGGAACGGAGGAAGGAAGGAGGAAGATAAAGGAGGTTGAGTTAGCAGAGGAGAAAGAGGAAAGGAAGGAAGGAAGGAAGGAAGGAAGGAAGGAAGAAGAGAAAGGAGGATGAGTTAGAAGAGGGGAAGGAGGAAAGAAAGGAAGGAAGGAAGGAAGGAAGAAGAGAAAGGAGGTTGAGTTAGAAGAGGGGAAGGAGGAAAGGAAGGAAGGAAGGAAGAAGAGAAAGGAAGTTGAGTTAGAAGAGGGGAAGGAGGAAAGGAAGGAAGGAAGGAAGGAAGGAAGAAGAGAAAGGAGGTTGAGTTAGAAGAGGGGAAGGAGGAAAGGAAGGAAGGAAGGAAGGAAGAAGAGGAAGGAGGTTAAGTTAGAAGAGGGGAAAGAGGAAAGGAAGGAAGGAAGAAAGGAAGAAGAGGAAGGAGGTTGAGTTAGAAGAGGGGATGGAAAAAAGGAAGAAAAGAAGGAAAAAGAGAATGAAAAAAGAAGGAAAGGAAAGTAGGAAGAGAGGACAGAGGAAAGCAATAAACATAGGACAGTAGGAAGGGAGGAAAGGAAGAAGAGAAGGATCAAGGAAAGGAAGGAAAATTGGAAGAGGAGAAGGAGGGAAGGAAGAAAGGTCGAGGAGGAAAGGAATAAAGAAAAAAAAAGATCAGCGAGAGAGGAAGGAAAGTGGGAAGGAAGGGGTTGAAGATGGGAGAGAAAGTAGGTAGGAAGGAAGAAAGGAGGAAAGAAGGGAAGGAAGGAAGGAAGGAAGGATGGTATGAAGAAACGAAGGAAATTTGAAAGTTGAAATGGGAAATACGAAAGGAAAGGAAGTAGTAAAGGGAGGTAAGAAGAAAGATTAGGACGAAAGAAAAGAGAGAGAGAGAGAGAGAGAGAGAGAGAGAGAGAGAGAGAGAGAGAGAGAGAGAGAGAGAGAGAGAGAGAGAGAGAGAGAGAGAGAGAGAGAGAGAGAGAGAGAGAGAGAGAGAGAGAGAGAGAGAGAGAGAGAGAGAGAGAGAGAGAGAGAGAAGAGGAGATATAAGGCGAAAGGATGAAATGGAGGAAGGGAATAAGGAAAGAATAAAGGAAGAAAGAGGAAAAGAAAGGAAGATAGAAAGAAAGAGAAAACGGAAAAGGAAAGAAATTAATTAAATGTATGAAAAATAAAGATAGAATGATAAAAAAAAGGAAAAATAAAATAAAGAAAACGGACAGAAAATGAGGAGAAACAGAAAATGTAAAGTAAAGAAAGAGAGAAGGAAGCAAGGTAAAAATACATCATAAGCTTATTTTGTGCTCGGATTGTTTTGCCTAACTCGCGGAGATGCTGGTGATGGGGGTACACTCTCTCTCTCTCTCTCTCTCTCTGAAGATATTGCACAACGAAGCGGTAGAACGTTCAAAGCTTCGGTGCTGATGCGTTTCTTATGCGACAAATCTTATTTACCGAGAAATAAGAACCAGGATCGGAATCAGGAAACCCCGCCGCCTCCGGAAGACCAGGATCGAATGCTTCAAGAGATTCTCAGCGGCGGGTTTTTAAGAATTCCGAGCCCGCCCTGCGAAGCGCGAGTAATGAAATGTGGAAATCTAATCTGTGGAGGTGCAGCTGAGGCGTATATATCAGTTATGTTGCTCTGCTAGTGTTCGTATGTGCACAGCTCTATTTTGGTTATTTTACGGCACAGAAGTGAATGAGGGTCACACTTCGAGCTACCTGTACTTTGCATATACTACGTGCTGAGTGTTTGAACTGTTACCTGTATGTCGTGTTTTACCTGTCTCCCTCTTTCACTCTTTCTCTTTGTCTTGTCTGTTTAGTTTTAACGAGCAAGGCAAAGTCATGAAGAGAGAGGTGCCCGAAGCATGCTGCCCCGTAGAAAAGAAAGAAAGGAAGAAACTCCCCCTCAAAAAAAAAAAAAAGGATTAAAATTTGTTCGATAAGTGTCTGTCTTCAGGGTACGAAAGAAAAGTAGAAGGAAAGGTCCCAAGATGAAATATAAACTGGCTAGGAAAAGACTGGGTAGGGAAAGAGTAGTGGGTAGGGAAAGACTGTGTAGGGAAAGACTGTGTAGGGAAAGACTGGGTAGGGAAAGAGTAGTGGGTAGGGAAAGACTGTGTAGGGAAAGACTGGCTAGGGAAAGAGTAGTGGGTAGGGAAAGACTGTGTAGGGAAAGACTGGCTAGGGAAAGACTGGCTAGGGAAAGACTGGCTAGGGAAAGACTGGCTAGGGAAAGACTGGTTATGGAAAGACTGGCTAGGGAAAGACTGGCTAGGGAAAGACTGTGTAGGGAAAGACTGGTTATGGAAAGACTGGCTAGGGAAAGACTGGCTAGGGAAAGACTGGCTAGGGAAAGACTGGCTAGGGAAAGACTGGCTAGGGAAAGACTGGTTATGGAAAGACTGGCTAGGGAAAGACTGGTTATGGAAAGACTGGTTATGGAAAGACTGGCTAGGGAAAGACTGGCTAGGGAAAGACTGGTTATGGAAAGACTGGCTAGGGAAAGACTGGCTAGGGAAAGACTGGTTATGGAAAGACTGGCTAGGGAAAGACTGGTTATGGAAAGACTGGCTAGGGAAAGACTGGCTAGGGAAAGACTGGTTATGGAAAGACTGGCTAGGGAAAGACTGGCTAGGGAAAGACTGGTTATGGAAAGACTGGTTATGGAAAGACTGGCTAGGGAAAGACTGGTTATGGAAAGACTGGCTAGGGAAAGACTGGTTATGGAAAGACTGGCTAGGGAAAGACTGGTTATGGAAAGACTGGTTATGGAAAGACTGGTTATGGAAAGACTGGTTATGGAAAGACTGGTTATGGAAAGACTGGCCAGGGAAAGACTGGTTATGGAAAGACTGGTTATGGAAAGACTGGTTATGGAAAGACTGGTTATGGAAAGACTGGCTAGGGAAAGACTGGTTATGGAAAGACTGGCTAGGGAAAGACTGGTTATGGAAAGACTGGTTATGGAAAGACTGGCTAGGGAAAGACTGGTTATGGAAAGACTGGTTATGGAAAGACTGGTTATGGAAAGACTGGCCAGGGAAAGACTGGTTACGGAAAGACTGGTTATGGAAAGACTGGTTATGGAAAGACTGGCCAGGGAAAGACTGGTTATGGAAAGACTGGTTATGGAAAGACTGGCTAGGGAAAGACTGGTTATGGAAAGACTGGTTATGGAAAGACTGGTTATGGAAAGACTGGTTATGGAAAGACTGGTTATGGAAAGACTGGCTAGGGAAAGACTGGTTACGGAAAGACTGGTTACGGAAAGACTGGCTAGGGAAAGACTGGCTAGGGAAAGACTGGTTACGGAAAGACTGGTTATGGAAAGACTGGCTAGGGAAAGACTGGTTATGGAAAGACTGGTTATGGAAAGACTGGCTAAGGAAAGACTGGTTACGGAAAGACTGGCTAGGGAAAGACTGGCTAGGGAAAGACTGGTTACGGAAAGACTGGCTAGGGAAAGACTGGTTATGGAAAGACTGGTTATGGAAAGACTGGCTAGGGAAAGACTGGTTACGGAAAGACTGGCTAGGGAAAGACTGGTTATGGAAAGACTGGTTACGGAAAGACTGGCTAGGGAAAGACTGGTTACGGAAAGACTGGCTAGGGAAAGACTGGTTATGGAAAGACTGGCTAGGGAAAGACTGGTTATGGAAAGACTGGCTAGGGAAAGACTGGTTATGGAAAGACTGGCTAGGGAAAGACTGGTTATGGAAAGACTGGTTATGGAAAGACTGGCTAGGGAAAGACTGGTTATGGAAAGACTGGTTATGAAAAGACTGGTTATGGAAAGACTGGTTACGGAAAGACTGGCTAGGGAAAGACTGGCTAGGGAAAGACTGGTTATGGAAAGACTGGCTAGGGAAAGACTGGTTATGGAAAGACTGGTTATGGAAAGACTGGTTATGGAAAGACTGGTTACGGAAAGACTGGCTAGGGAAAGACTGGCTAGGGAAAGACTGGTTATGGAAAGACTGGTTATGGAAAGACTGGTTATGGAAAGACTGGTTATGGAAAGACTGGCCAGGGAAAGACTGGTTATGGAAAGACTGGTTACGGAAAGACTGGCTAGGGAAAGACTGGCTAGGGAAAGACTGGTTATGGAAAGACTGGTTATGGAAAGACTGGTTACGGAAAGACTGGCTAGGGAAAGACTGGCTAGGGAAAGACTGGCTAGGGAAAGACTGGTTATGGAAAGACTGGTTACGGAAAGACTGGCTAGGGAAAGACTGGCTAGGGAAAGACTGGTTATGGAAAGACTGGTTATGGAAAGACTGGTTATGGAAAGACTGGCTAGGGAAAGACTGGTTATGGAAAGACTGGCTAGGGAAAGACTGGTTATGGAAAGACTGGTTATGGAAAGACTGGTTATGGAAAGACTGGTTATGGAAAGACTGGTTATGGAAAGACTGGCTAGGGAAAGACTGGTTATGGAAAGACTGGTTATGGAAAGACTGGTTATGGAAAGACTGGTTATGGAAAGACTGGTTATGGAAAGACTGGCTAGGGAAAGACTGGCTAGGGAAAGACTGGTTATGGAAAGACTGGTTATGGAAAGACTGGTTATGGAAAGACTGGTTATGGAAAGACTGGCTAGGGAAAGACTGGCTAGGGAAAGACTGGTTACGGAAAGACTGGTTATGGAAAGACTGGCTAGGGAAAGACTGGTTATGGAAAGACTGGTTATGGAAAGACTGGCTAGGGAAAGACTGGTTATGGAAAGACTGGTTATGGAAAGACTGGTTATGGAAAGACTGGTTATGGAAAGACTGGCTATGGAAAGACTGGTTATGGAAAGACTGGTTATGGAAAGACTGGTTATGGAAAGACTGGCTAGGGAAAGACTGGTTATGGAAAGACTGGCTAGGGAAAGACTGGTTATGGAAAGACTGGCTAGGGAAAGACTGGTTATGGAAAGACTGGCTAGGGAAAGACTGGTTATGGAAAGACTGGCTAGGGAAAGACTGGCTAGGGAAAGACTGGCTAGGGAAAGACTGGTTACGGAAAGACTGGCTAGGGAAAGACTGGTTATGGAAAGACTGGCTAGGGAAAGACTGGCTAGGGAAAGACTGGCTAGGGAAAGACTGGCTATGGAAAGACTGGTTATGGAAAGACTGGTTATGGAAAGACTGGTTATGGAAAGACTGGCTAGGGAAAGACTGGTTATGGAAAGACTGGCTAGGGAAAGACTGGCTAGGGAAAGACTGGTTATGGAAAGACTGGTTATGGAAAGACTGGCTAGGGAAAGACTGGCTAGGGGACAGAACTACGTATGTGTGTTCTTAACTCTTCAACTTCATTCCTGTACCTCGCGTCTGTATGGTGGAAGACTATAAACCATGAGACCTTTGTAATGCTGTGCTCTCTCTCTCCCAACACACACATACACACAGGATCTGATATTCAACTAACTTTTAACCCTGATACTTCCCCTCCCCCCCCTTCATAACCAGTCTTTGATCTCTCTCTCTCTCTCGTCCTTTGCTTCCTCCTTTTCGCCTCCTCTTATCCTCTCCTTAATTATCATAATCTGCTTCAGTATTCCTTTTACTTCGCCTTTACTCCTCATTTACGCTCATTCCCTTCCTCGTTTCCTCTTTCGCACTACATTTTGTCTCTCCTGTCTCCCTCCGTCCCTTCCTTCCTTTCCTTTTTCGTTTCTTGCCCTGATTCGCTTCCCTTTCTCCCCCCTCTCGCTTTCTTTCCTCTTTCTCATTTCTGTCCTTCCCACCTTTTCGTTCCTTAATCCCTTTCTTCCCTTTCTCCTTTCCTTTCTTCTCTACTTTCCTTTTTATTCACTTCCCTCCCTCCCTTCCTTGCTCCCCTACTTCCCTTTCCTTTCTCATTTCTTTCCGTCTCTCCATTCCTTTCTTCCCTTCCTCCTTTCCCTCTCTCACTTCCATTCCTCTTTCCCCTCCTTCTTCTCCTCTTTCGCTTTCTTTCCTCCTTTCCTTCCTTCCCTTTCCTATCCTCGCTTCCTTCCTTTCCTCTATCTATTTCTCAGTTTCCCCTCTTCCTTTCCTCTCTTCCCTTCCTCCCTTCCTTACTTCTTCCCCTTCCTCCCCTCCCTCCCCTTCCTCCCTCCCTCCCCACTCGCACAAAAGAATATTCAGTAAACTCGATAATTATTCTTTTCACAACATTCCTTTCCTTTACAGACAAACGAGAGAGTTTTAGTGATGAAAATGTATGTCGCCGTGTGTGTGTGTGTGTGTGTGTGTGTGGGTGGGTGGGTGGTTGGGTGAGAGAGAGAGAGAGAGAGAGAGAGAGAGAGAGAGAGAGAGAGAGAGAGAGAGAGAGAGAGAGAGAGAGAGAGAGAGAGAGAGAGAGAGAGAGAGAGAGAGAGAGAGAGAGAGAGAGAGAGAGAGAGAGAGAGAGAGAGAGAGAGAATTCAAATGCCGGTAATAGCTACAGTTCCCATCCCTCTGCCGATCAGTCAAAGGCGAGAGGGAGGGAAGGAGTGGGCGGAGAGTTGGAATGGGGAGGGACAGGCATGGAGAGGGGGAAAGGAGTGGGTTTCGAACTATGCAGCATCAACACGTGCCTCTCAGTCACTCAGCCAACACTTCACTCAGCGCCAGGCAGACACGTGTAGTTAGTCAGCATAGCAAATACCCTCCCTCCCGTTCACTCACCCCTTCACCCAGCCAGTCGGTCAGTCAGTCAGTCAGGTGCTCCCATATGCAGCCACCTCCTCATGGAATAGAATGGGGCGGGAGAGTAGGAAGGAAGCGAGACAGGGGAAGATGAACGGGAAGAGAGAGGCAAAGAGGAAAGGGAAGTGTGGTCAGGTGTTCTGTCAATAAAACCGTAAGCCTGTTTGTCGGTGATTCATTTAAGTCGGTATTATAAGACATTTTGGCTTCTCACATCAGCTATTTCTAAAGGTCAAAGAGGGGGTCAGTCGGGTTCTAATGAGTGTTTCCTTAGGTTCACGGTACAGAGGAGGGGTCAAACTACCATCAGGGTCATAAAACTACTCCTGGAAATGCCCACAACTCCTAAGAAAGCCTTGTCAAATAGGTGTTCTTGGGCGGCGAAATGTTTTATAATACGACCCATTTAGTCATTATACCGTTTTTTCATGGACTGAGGTTAGGAGTCGCTATATATTATGGTATTTTTTTCCACTTTTGTATTCCTTTATCTTCTATCTCTGTTTCCCTCTCTCTTTCTCACTCTCATTTACTCCTTTATTCACCCCTCCATCCCTCCCTCCACACGCCGTTATCCTATTGACAGACTAAACACCAACGTTGTGGCCACTCAATAACCCACTAAAGCCAGCCAACCAGCTTTTATAATCCTCACACTCACCCACTCATCTACTCACACACTCACACTCATCCACTCATCCACTCAGCTGGTTAGTCCATCATCAGTTCTCTCGCTGTTTCCCATTAAATCCTGTTTGCCTAATCTTTGTTACGTACTAAAGTGTTTATTGTTGATATAAAAATTGGGCCGTTAATTGTTTTCATAAAAATTTCAAGGGGAGGATGGTCGGTGTGTGTGTATAGGGGGGAAGGGGGTTGTTGGGGGGAGAGGGGGTTGTGTGTATGTAAGGGTGTGGGGGGAGGAGGGGGGTTGTGTTATTTTTTTTTGGTGGGGGGATGTGTGTCATTTTTATACGCACACACATGACTCTTTTCCTCCTTTTTTTCTGTTTTCTTCTGTTTTTATTTCGTTGTCGTTTGTTCTTTTCTGATGTCTGAAATGGAACTTTTCTTCACAGCAATGGAGGTAGTGCAGGAAAAAGAGGAAGGAAAAGAAGAGAAAAAATATTAAAAAAAAAGATAAAGAAAAAAGAAAAAAAAAAGAATAAGAAAAATTCCCGCTATATCGCAGCTAATCATCTGTCTATTCTATTTATATATATTCCAGTTTCCCACCTCCAGCCACCTCCCGCCGCCTGTCCTGTTTGTTATGCGCCTGCGGAAATTATGTAACCCAAATTTATACTTCAATTACGCTGAAAATGATAAACGAGTAAATTAAATCTCTCTATAAATAACTTTTCTTTATCGTCCATCTGTCCTTTTTTGCATTTAACCACCGAATACATATTCTATCCGTTGTATCCATGAATATAGTATAAGGTAGCCCAACCATATATTTGTAAATTGTCGGATTATCATATACGTCAAAACTAACTCGATATCTTTAAATATTTGTGGGGTTTTCATCTGCTTTATAACTCCACATGACCATTTTTCTCTCCTACCTGTTTTACTAACGTATTTATAAAGTAATAGAAAAGCAGGACTAAAAATATTCTTTTCTTTTTTTACGTTCTGCCTATAGCGCCGGTAGGCTTTCTAGGTAGGGCCTGGTGGTCGGCCCAGGCTTTTATGGCGCAGGCAAGTATTTATAGTGATTCCATCTTGCATGGCTCATGCTGTCCCCCGAAGCTCATATTTGATCCTCTTTTTAGAGAGAGAATGTAAAGTCTGCTTAGATTGGTCCTCTTCAGGACAGCATGTGGTCGTCTTAGGCCACTCGGCGGTAACTGAAAAATCCTAGCTTGTGGCGGCGGGCGGAACGCGAGCTCGGGTTTCTCCTGGATGCTGCGCCCGCACGCTAACCATTTAACCATCACCTCCTCAGAATTGATTTAT